>NW_025224990.1:0-303370 GCF_016746235.2 Drosophila teissieri
TTGTTTGGCCCTTGTTCGCTTGGCGCGCTTAGATAAGCGGAATGGTAAATGTGTGACTTTGAATAGTTTGCTAGTGCCATTGTAAAACGCTACGAACTTATTCCAACACCTAGTAGGTAAAAATGAATCGAAAAATAAATCTGTTCGGGAAGAGCTAAAAACCAAGCTCCAAAGTCGGGTCAGAACCATTCGATTTAACTAGCGACTAGACCAGGAGGCTATTTCTATTTCAGAGGAAAAATTAAAATGGCGACTCGAAAACTTAAATGCTTCCATTAATAAGGTACATCAGTTACAAGAATGTGGCTTCCGGAGTTGGCATTGCCAAAATGTGGTGGAGATTATTCTTCTCGAAAAATGTAACCATTAAATTTCTTGTCACTTTCGTGAAGCTTTAGGAACAATTAAAGCTTACAAAGTCACCGAGAGCAATTACGAAAAGGCACTGGACAGTTCAAAAAAGGTTTACGATAATGAATGTCTAATCTTTATGAATAACTAGACTGACCCGGTGGACTTCGTCCCACCTAGCCGTGATTCAATTCATGCTATATAAACAAAAAAATTGTTTTTCTCTGTGTAGCATGAAAACAACTAATGAAAACTCCCTATAATTTTTTAATATTGAAAAATTGAAGAAACAAATATTACCAATGAAACCAATTATTTTTAAAATTTTTCAATTTCCACAATAAAACCACTGAAATTTCCAAACATTATATAAATTGAGTCTCTATCACACTCTCAAAGAGTACGGCCGCGCAAATGCACAGACAAAAATCAAGTTCAATAAGCAAACCCAATAAGCAAAACCAACAAGCTAAACACAAAAACAACTTGCACTGAAGCATCTATAAATAGAACAAACAACTGATAAGAGACTGCAGCTTAGCTGCTATTAAGCAGCAAAACTATGACTTCAAACGGAGCTGGTGACAGCAATAATTTTGCGTGGCAAAAGGTGCCAACTAATCCACACTCAATTAAGCGAAAAAACGAGATCTCCCCAGCTGTGACGAGAAAAATTTCAGCCATAGATTTTGGACCCGGTACATCCAGAAATGCTAACCATTTTGCCCTATTGGCAGACACGGATGATGAAGCTCCTAACCCTACAACAACGAACCCAACACTGGATGAGGAAATGGATAAAGATTTGCCCTCTGAAAAACCACCACCAATTTTCGTGTCCAATTTGAGTGATATAAACGGGTTTCTCCAATATCAAGCCATATATAAGCGCTAGTCAGTTCACTTATAAATCACAACGAGACGGACATGTTCGAATTATGGTGAAGAGTGTCGAAAAATTCAGGGACGTAGTAAAAGTTCTGAAGATAGATAAGATAAGCTACCATACATTTAAGCTCAAACAGGATAGGGCATTTAGGGTTGTAGCCAAAAACATTCATTACTCTACAAAAGTTGAAACTATAAAGGAAGCTCTAGATTCTGAAGGCCATGCAGTTAGGGGGATTCATATTACATTCGTACATTCATTCGTATTACCAAGGAACCACTACCGATGTTCTTTATAGATTTGGAACCACAAAACAATAACACGGAAATCTACAAAATCAGGCACATTAATAATGCAATTGTAACTATAGAACCACCAAGGAAAGTGAGTGACATGGTGCAATGTTTTCGATGCCAAGAATTCGGGCACACAAAAACATACTGCAATAAAACATTCAAGTGCGTTAAATGTGCTCAGAATCACCCAAGCGTAAACTGTCCAAAGGAAAAGAATGCACCAGCCACATGTGCCAACTGCCATGAAAATCATGCTGCTAGTTACAAAGGTTGCAGAATCTACCAAGACATCGCCAAACACCAGACTAATGCATCCAAAACCAGGCAAGCACCAACTGTAGCTCGTGATTGACAGAATCTGACAACAAATATTCCGACAAGGCCAAACCAAGAAAACGTTTACTCTAACCAACTAAATTATGCGCAAGTGATACGAGGTGAGACTTTACCACAAGAAAAATCAGCACTAGATAGAATTGAGCAATTATTAATAAAACAATCAGAGCTTACAACCAATCTGCTCAACATGATAATGTTGCTTGTAAATAAATTATGCAAGCAAATATTTCTGTAGCTGCAGTGTACCTACCACCAAGATATCCTTGCAAGCTTGACAACTTCAATTCTCTCTTTCAAGCACTTGGCAGATGCTTTATTGCCGGGGGCGACTATAATGCCAAACACCCATGGTGGGGATCGAGATTAGTAAATCCGAAAGGTGCTGAACTGTACAAATGCATAACCAACAATAAGTTCTCAACCTTATCTACGGGCAAGCCAACGTACTGGCCAACTGACCCCCGCAAAATTCCTGATTTGCTGGACTTTATTGTCTACTCTGGTCTACCACAAACCAGGTTCAAAGTCGAAGAGAATTTTGATCTTAGCTCCGATCACTCGCCGATCATTGTGACCTATGGTCAAACAGTTTGTTTCAAGCAGAAGCCTTATAGAATAATAAATGCAAAAACGAACATAAGTGCTTTTAAAAACTGGCTTGAAAACCGAACTTGTCTAGACATATCGCTTAAATCAGGTGACGAAGTTGATCTTGCAATTGAGGCATTCACCAACTCAATCCATGCAGCTGGACACATGTTCACACCACCACCAAACGAAAATCGAATCAGACACACATTTCTACCTCTAGACCTGAGAGCACAAGTTGCTGAAAAAAGGAAACTTCGAAAAATTTGGCAATCTACGCGAAGTCCAGTTGACAAAAGAAAATTCAACAGGGCAGCAAAGGAATTAAAAAGCAGACTTTGGGAAATTAAAAATGAAGCAACAGGCGCATACCTAAGAAACCTTGACCCATATACAAGCGACCTTGACCATAGCCTCTGGAAAGCAACTAAATATCTCAAAAGACCAACCCGAAGAGCTACCACAATAGTCGACAGCAGAGGCCAACGGTGCAAGGGCAATGACGAGAAGGCTGAGGCGTTTGCAGAACATTTAAGCTCAGTTTTTAAGCCAAATCCGGAAAACTACCCAGACTTCGTAGATGAGGTACATCACTTTCTCGAATCTCCCTGCCAGATGAGCTTCCCAATAACCCAAACAACCTTCACAGAGGTAGAAGATGAGATAAAGAAGTTAAATAGGCAAAAGTCACCAGGATATAACAAAATCTGTGCAAACACAATCAGAAATCTCCCGCCGAAGTGCATCCGATTGCTGACGTATATTTATAATGCCATGATCAGACTTGAATACTTCCCAAGTCAATGGAAATGTGCGGAAGTAATTATGATCGCTAAACCCAACAAGCCGGAAAGCTGCACCTCGTCTTACCGTCCCATTAGTTTGCTGGTGACATTCTCTAAGGTATTTGAGCAAATACTTTTGAGAAGAATGTTGCCTGTGCTGGATGAACTTAACATCATACCCGAACACCAGTTTGGGTTCAGAAGGGGACATGGAACGATCGAGCAATGCCATCGGATCACGCATACAATCGTCAATGCATTTGAGTACAACAAGTACTGCACAGGGGTATTCCTTGATGTCAAGCAGGCCTTCGATAAAGTCTGGCACGCAGGGCTACTCTATAAAATTAAAAAATGGCTACCCGCACCATATTTCCTCATAATTCAATCGTACTTGAAAAACAGAGTCTTCTATGTGCACGAATACGACGAATCGTCCAGGTTACATACTGCTCACGCTGGAGTCCCACAAGGGAGTGTTTTAGGTCCAGTATTATACACAATTTTTACAGCTGATTTGCCCACAACTGATGCTGTTGAAATTGCAACATATGCTGATGATACGGCAGTCATTGCTACGGGCAATGTCCCACACGAAGCATCCAATCTACTTCAAGAAGAACTTGGTCTAATTGAAGCGTGGTTTGAGAGGTGGAGAATAGTGGTCAACAGTTCAAGTCACATTTTCCCTGAGACCTGGGAATTGTCCTCCTGTAATGCTCAATGGGACTTACATACCCGTTAGTGAAACGGTGAAATACCTTGGAATACACCTGGACAGACGACAAATTTGGAAGCAGCACATCAAAGCGAAGCAAATGCAGCTCAAGGCAAAAACAAGAAAGATGTATTGGCTGTTAGGTCCACGTTCCCAGCTCAGCTTAGAGAACAAAATTCGTTTATACAAGGCAATCCTTAAGCCAGTGTGGACATATGCGATGCAATTGTGGGGAACAGCAAGTAACTGAAATATCGAAATATTGCAAAGGTTTCAGTCCATGACACTTAGAACAATAACAGGTGCTCCTTGGTATATGTCCAATTATGACATTCACAAAGACCTAAACTTACTTACGGTTAAAGAAGAAATAAAAGAAATGCTACTAGGTATATTAACAGACTACACAACCACGAAAACATATTGGCAATAGGTCTATTAGACAATACTAGCAGTCTTAGACGATTAAAAAGATTTCACACGCTAGACTTGTCACATAGATCCGAAAGTTAAATTTAAGTGGAAAATGTAAATAAATGTAAATATGTATATATATTGTATGTGCTCATTGGAGCTCAAGCAATCCTGTCAAGTATTTTTTAGGTGCTATATAATTTGCTTATTGTCATAGTTCTAAGACAGATTGCAAAATAAATAAATAGAAAAAAAAAAAAAAAATTATATAAATTCAAAAAACTCGAAGAACGTAAGAATCCCAATAAAGAAAGATTAAACAAGATAGAACGCTATAGTCGGGTTCCCCGACTATCTGATACCCTTTACTCAGCTGGTAAAAGTGCGAAGGGAAATTACAACACTGACCGTTTTTGGCGGTTTGTGGGCGTTCGAGTGGGCGTGGCAAAAAGATTTTTGGTATATAGAGTTATATTTACAAGACAAACAACAATGTGAAAAAATTTCACAACATTTTTCAAAAGTATGGGCGTGGCAGTTTTGGGCGGTTTGTGGGCGTTAGGGTGAGCGTGGCAACACGAATCGACAAACTTGCGCTGCGTCTATGTCTCTGGAGTCTGTATGCTTATTCTCAACTTTCTAGCTTTTATAGTTCCTGAGATCTCGACGTTCATACGGACGGACAGACGACGGACAGACAGACGGACAGACAGACAGACGGACGGACAGACGGACATGGTCAGATCTACTCAGCTATTGATCCTGATCAAGAATATATATACTTTATATGGTCGGAAACGCTTCCTTCTGCCTGTTACATACTTTTCAACGAATCTAGTATACCCTTTTACTCTACGAGTAACGGGTATAAAAATACAAAATTTCACTCTATTAATATAGTGTCTAGCGTAACTGTTCAGCAAATATCTTTTCGATTCTCTGTGTACGAACTAATGTTCGGCATTTATCACTTTTCTCTTTTTTTTTTTTTTCAAATGAACGTCTTTTTGTTTAAAATATAGTTCAAAATATAGTATTTGTAGAAGCCATGAGCTATGCACACATGGTCTAAATTACACTGATGAGACCCACGCCACGTAAGTCCAGCTGTCAATAAAGCTGAGATCGGAGCTGAAAAATGGCCGACGTTCAAACAGCTGAGAGCTCATTTGTTGGAGCTGAAACATGGCTGACTCTTCCCGTTTAAAATTTTGTTGAGTGAAAATGGACGGTAAAAAATAGGGGTTGTTGGTAGAAGGGTGAAAATTTAGGGTTATACGCATTTTCTAATGCCACATGGAAAAAAAAAATTGAAAACAAAAAAATTTTGACAAAAAAATAAATACAAAATTAAAATAAAATAAAAAAATGTTAGACGTGGACAACCCTTATCGGTTAGGGGTACGAAAAATAGATGTTAGCTGATTTCCAGGCCTATAGAATATACTCTTCTAATTTCATCAAAATCGGTCAAGTAGTTCGGAGGAGTTCGGTTACTAACAGTGTGACAGCAGAATTTTATATATAAGATAATAATGAATAATAATTCAACATTGCTTAGTCTTCCGAAAATATCGCATCTGTCAGCATCCTCCTTGAGAATCCTTTTCAATACTGTTTTGTCGATTTATGGTTATCTGTTATCGATAGGAGACGATACAAAAATTTCAAATGCAATGTGATTTATTTGGTATTGAATAGAGTCGACCCATTGACCAAACAAAAATCTCAGGTCTCCGGTTCCATCCTGATCAATCGGTGAACGGCAATTCTCGAAGAACCTACCATTTAGGAGACCCCTATTTCTACAAGTCACAAAAATGTATATGTTGATAGGAGTTTCAAATTGCTGCACTAGATAGAATTGAGCAATTATTAATAAAACAATCAGAGCTTACAACCAATCTGCTCAACATGATAATGTTGCTTGTAAATAAATTATGCAAGCAAATATTTCTGTAGCTGCAGTGTACCTACCACCAAGATATCCTTGCAAGCTTGACAACTTCAATTCTCTCTTTCAAGCACTTGGCAGATGCTTTATTGCCGGGGGCGACTATAATGCCAAACACCCATGGTGGGGATCGAGATTAGTAAATCCGAAAGGTGCTGAACTGTACAAATGCATAACCAACAATAAGTTCTCAACCTTATCTACGGGCAAGCCAACGTACTGGCCAACTGACCCCCGCAAAATTCCTGATTTGCTGGACTTTATTGTCTACTCTGGTCTACCACAAACCAGGTTCAAAGTCGAAGAGAATTTTGATCTTAGCTCCGATCACTCGCCGATCATTGTGACCTATGGTCAAACAGTTTGTTTCAAGCAGAAGCCTTATAGAATAATAAATGCAAAAACGAACATAAGTGCTTTTAAAAACTGGCTTGAAAACCGAACTTGTCTAGACATATCGCTTAAATCAGGTGACGAAGTTGATCTTGCAATTGAGGCATTCACCAACTCAATCCATGCAGCTGGACACATGTTCACACCACCACCAAACGAAAATCGAATCAGACACACATTTCTACCTCTAGACCTGAGAGCACAAGTTGCTGAAAAAAGGAAACTTCGAAAAATTTGGCAATCTACGCGAAGTCCAGTTGACAAAAGAAAATTCAACAGGGCAGCAAAGGAATTAAAAAGCAGACTTTGGGAAATTAAAAATGAAGCAACAGGCGCATACCTAAGAAACCTTGACCCATATACAAGCGACCTTGACCATAGCCTCTGGAAAGCAACTAAATATCTCAAAAGACCAACCCGAAGAGCTACCACAATAGTCGACAGCAGAGGCCAACGGTGCAAGGGCAATGACGAGAAGGCTGAGGCGTTTGCAGAACATTTAAGCTCAGTTTTTAAGCCAAATCCGGAAAACTACCCAGACTTCGTAGATGAGGTACATCACTTTCTCGAATCTCCCTGCCAGATGAGCTTCCCAATAACCCAAACAACCTTCACAGAGGTAGAAGATGAGATAAAGAAGTTAAATAGGCAAAAGTCACCAGGATATAACAAAATCTGTGCAAACACAATCAGAAATCTCCCGCCGAAGTGCATCCGATTGCTGACGTATATTTATAATGCCATGATCAGACTTGAATACTTCCCAAGTCAATGGAAATGTGCGGAAGTAATTATGATCGCTAAACCCAACAAGCCGGAAAGCTGCACCTCGTCTTACCGTCCCATTAGTTTGCTGGTGACATTCTCTAAGGTATTTGAGCAAATACTTTTGAGAAGAATGTTGCCTGTGCTGGATGAACTTAACATCATACCCGAACACCAGTTTGGGTTCAGAAGGGGACATGGAACGATCGAGCAATGCCATCGGATCACGCATACAATCGTCAATGCATTTGAGTACAACAAGTACTGCACAGGGGTATTCCTTGATGTCAAGCAGGCCTTCGATAAAGTCTGGCACGCAGGGCTACTCTATAAAATTAAAAAATGGCTACCCGCACCATATTTCCTCATAATTCAATCGTACTTGAAAAACAGAGTCTTCTATGTGCACGAATACGACGAATCGTCCAGGTTACATACTGCTCACGCTGGAGTCCCACAAGGGAGTGTTTTAGGTCCAGTATTATACACAATTTTTACAGCTGATTTGCCCACAACTGATGCTGTTGAAATTGCAACATATGCTGATGATACGGCAGTCATTGCTACGGGCAATGTCCCACACGAAGCATCCAATCTACTTCAAGAAGAACTTGGTCTAATTGAAGCGTGGTTTGAGAGGTGGAGAATAGTGGTCAACAGTTCAAGTCACATTTTCCCTGAGACCTGGGAATTGTCCTCCTGTAATGCTCAATGGGACTTACATACCCGTTAGTGAAACGGTGAAATACCTTGGAATACACCTGGACAGACGACAAATTTGGAAGCAGCACATCAAAGCGAAGCAAATGCAGCTCAAGGCAAAAACAAGAAAGATGTATTGGCTGTTAGGTCCACGTTCCCAGCTCAGCTTAGAGAACAAAATTCGTTTATACAAGGCAATCCTTAAGCCAGTGTGGACATATGCGATGCAATTGTGGGGAACAGCAAGTAACTGAAATATCGAAATATTGCAAAGGTTTCAGTCCATGACACTTAGAACAATAACAGGTGCTCCTTGGTATATGTCCAATTATGACATTCACAAAGACCTAAACTTACTTACGGTTAAAGAAGAAATAAAAAGAAATGCTACGAGGTATATTAACAGACTACACAACCACGAAAACATATTGGCAATAGGTCTATTAGACAATACTAGCAGTCTTAGACGATTAAAAAGATTTCACACGCTAGACTTGTCACATAGATCCGAAAGTTAAATTTAAGTGGAAAATGTAAATAAATGTAAATATGTATATATATTGTATGTGCTCATTGGAGCTCAAGCAATCCTGTCAAGTATTTTTTAGGTGCTATATAATTTGCTTATTGTCATAGTTCTAAGACAGATTGCAAAATAAATAAATAGAAAAAAAAAAAAAAATTATATAAATTCAAAAAACTCGAAGAACGTAAGAATCCCAATAAAGAAAGATTAAACAAGATAGAACGCTATAGTCGGGTTCCCCGACTATCTGATACCCGTTACTCAGCTGGTAAAAGTGCGAAGGGAAATTACAACACTGACCGTTTTTGGCGGTTTGTGGGCGTTCGAGTGGGCGTGGCAAAAAGATTTTTGGTATATAGAGTTATATTTACAAGACAAACAACAATGTGAAAAAATTTCACAACATTTTTCAAAAGTATGGGCGTGGCAGTTTTGGGCGGTTTGTGGGCGTTAGGGTGAGCGTGGCAACACGAATCGACAAACTTGCGCTGCGTCTATGTCTCTGGAGTCTGTATGCTTATTCTTAACTTTCTAGCTTTTATAGTTCCTGAGATCTCGACGTTCATACGGACGGACAGACGACGGACAGACAGACGGACAGACAGACAGACGGACGGACAGACGGACATGGTCAGATCTACTCAGCTATTGATCCTGATCAAGAATATATATACTTTATATGGTCGGAAACGCTTCCTTCTGCCTGTTACATACTTTTCAACGAATCTAGTATACCCTTTTACTCTACGAGTAACGGGTATAAAAATACAAAATTTCACTCTATTAATATAGTGTCTAGCGTAACTGTTCAGCAAATATCTTTTCGATTCTCTGTGTACGAACTAATGTTCGGCATTTATCACTTTTCTCTTTTTTTTTTTTTCAAATGAACGTCTTTTTGTTTAAAATATAGTTCAAAATATAGTATTTGTAGAAGCCATGAGCTATGCACACATGGTCTAAATTACACTGATGAGACCCACGCCACGTAAGTCCAGCTGTCAATAAAGCTGAGATCGGAGCTGAAAAATGGCCGACGTTCAAACAGCTGAGAGCTCATTTGTTGGAGCTGAAACATGGCTGACTCTTCCCGTTTAAAATTTTGTTGAGTGAAAATGGACGGTAAAAAATAGGGGTTGTTGGTAGAAGGGTGAAAATTTAGGGTTATACGCATTTTCTAATGCCACATGGAAAAAAAAAATTGAAAACAAAAAAATTTTGACAAAAAAATAAATACAAAATTAAAATAAAATAAAAAAATGTTAGACGTGGACAACCCTTATCGGTTAGGGGTACGAAAAATAGATGTTAGCTGATTTCCAGGCCTATAGAATATACTCTTCTAATTTCATCAAAATCGGTCAAGTAGTTCGGAGGAGTTCGGTTACTAACAGTGTGACAGCAGAATTTTATATATAAGATAATAATGAATAATAATTCAACATTGCTTAGTCTTCCGAAAATATCGCATCTGTCAGCATCCTCCTTGAGAATCCTTTTCAATACTGTTTTGTCGATTTATGGTTATCTGTTATCGATAGGAGACGATACAAAAATTTCAAATGCAATGTGATTTATTTGGTATTGAATAGAGTCGACCCATTGACCAAACAAAAATCTCAGGTCTCCGGTTCCATCCTGATCAATCGGTGAACGGCAATTCTCGAAGAACCTACCATTTAGGAGACCCCTATTTCTACAAGTCACAAAAATGTATATGTTGATAGGAGTTTCAAATTGCTGCACTAGATAGAATTGAGCAATTATTAATAAAACAATCAGAGCTTACAACCAATCTGCTCAACATGATAATGTTGCTTGTAAATAAATTATGCAAGCAAATATTTCTGTAGCTGCAGTGTACCTACCACCAAGATATCCTTGCAAGCTTGACAACTTCAATTCTCTCTTTCAAGCACTTGGCAGATGCTTTATTGCCGGGGGCGACTATAATGCCAAACACCCATGGTGGGGATCGAGATTAGTAAATCCGAAAGGTGCTGAACTGTACAAATGCATAACCAACAATAAGTTCTCAACCTTATCTACGGGCAAGCCAACGTACTGGCCAACTGACCCCCGCAAAATTCCTGATTTGCTGGACTTTATTGTCTACTCTGGTCTACCACAAACCAGGTTCAAAGTCGAAGAGAATTTTGATCTTAGCTCCGATCACTCGCCGATCATTGTGACCTATGGTCAAACAGTTTGTTTCAAGCAGAAGCCTTATAGAATAATAAATGCAAAAACGAACATAAGTGCTTTTAAAAACTGGCTTGAAAACCGAACTTGTCTAGACATATCGCTTAAATCAGGTGACGAAGTTGATCTTGCAATTGAGGCATTCACCAACTCAATCCATGCAGCTGGACACATGTTCACACCACCACCAAACGAAAATCGAATCAGACACACATTTCTACCTCTAGACCTGAGAGCACAAGTTGCTGAAAAAAGGAAACTTCGAAAAATTTGGCAATCTACGCGAAGTCCAGTTGACAAAAGAAAATTCAACAGGGCAGCAAAGGAATTAAAAAGCAGACTTTGGGAAATTAAAAATGAAGCAACAGGCGCATACCTAAGAAACCTTGACCCATATACAAGCGACCTTGACCATAGCCTCTGGAAAGCAACTAAATATCTCAAAAGACCAACCCGAAGAGCTACCACAATAGTCGACAGCAGAGGCCAACGGTGCAAGGGCAATGACGAGAAGGCTGAGGCGTTTGCAGAACATTTAAGCTCAGTTTTTAAGCCAAATCCGGAAAACTACCCAGACTTCGTAGATGAGGTACATCACTTTCTCGAATCTCCCTGCCAGATGAGCTTCCCAATAACCCAAACAACCTTCACAGAGGTAGAAGATGAGATAAAGAAGTTAAATAGGCAAAAGTCACCAGGATATAACAAAATCTGTGCAAACACAATCAGAAATCTCCCGCCGAAGTGCATCCGATTGCTGACGTATATTTATAATGCCATGATCAGACTTGAATACTTCCCAAGTCAATGGAAATGTGCGGAAGTAATTATGATCGCTAAACCCAACAAGCCGGAAAGCTGCACCTCGTCTTACCGTCCCATTAGTTTGCTGGTGACATTCTCTAAGGTATTTGAGCAAATACTTTTGAGAAGAATGTTGCCTGTGCTGGATGAACTTAACATCATACCCGAACACCAGTTTGGGTTCAGAAGGGGACATGGAACGATCGAGCAATGCCATCGGATCACGCATACAATCGTCAATGCATTTGAGTACAAAAAGTACTGCACAGGGGAATTCCTTGATGTCAAGCAGGCCTTCGATAAAGTCTGGCACGCAGGGCTACTCTATAAAATTAAAAAATGGCTACCCGCACCATACTTCCTCATAATTCAATCGTACTTGAAAAACAGAGTCTTCTATGTGCACGAATACGACGAATCGTCCAGGTTACATACTGCTCACGCTGGAGTCCCACAAGGGAGTGTTTTAGGTCCAGTATTATACACAATTTTTACAGCTGATTTGCCCACAACTGATGCTGTTGAAATTGCAACATATGCTGATGATACGGCAGTCATTGCTACGGGCAATGTCCCACACGAAGCATCCAATCTACTTCAAGAAGAACTTGGTCTAATTGAAGCGTGGTTGGAGAGGTGGAGAATAGTGGTCAACAGTTCAAGTCACATTTTCCCTGAGACCTGGGAATTGTCCTCCTGTAATGCTCAATGGGACTTACATACCCGTTAGTGAAACGGTGAAATACCTTGGAATACACCTGGACAGACGACAAATTTGGAAGCAGCACATCAAAGCGAAGCAAATGCAGCTCAAGGCAAAAACAAGAAAGATGTATTGGCTGTTAGGTCCACGTTCCCAGCTCAGCTTAGAGAACAAAATTCGTTTATACAAGGCAATCCTTAAGCCAGTGTGGACATATGCGATGCAATTGTGGGGAACAGCAAGTAACTGAAATATCGAAATATTGCAAAGGTTTCAGTCCATGACACTTAGAACAATAACAGGTGCTCCTTGGTATATGTCCAATTATGACATTCACAAAGACCTAAACTTACTTACGGTTAAAGAAGAAATAAAAAGAAATGCTACGAGGTATATTAACAGACTACACAACCACGAAAACATATTGGCAATAGGTCTATTAGACAATACTAGCAGTCTTAGACGATTAAAAAGATTTCACACGCTAGACTTGTCACATAGATCCGAAAGTTAAATTTAAGTGGAAAATGTAAATAAATGTAAATATGTATATATATTGTATGTGCTCATTGGAGCTCAAGCAATCCTGTCAAGTATTTTTTAGGTGCTATATAATTTGCTTATTGTCATAGTTCTAAGACAGATTGCAAAATAAATAAATAGAAAAAAAAAAAAAAAATTATATAAATTCAAAAAACTCGAAGAACGTAAGAATCCCAATAAAGAAAGATTAAACAAGATAGAACGCTATAGTCGGGTTCCCCGACTATCTGATACCCTTTACTCAGCTGGTAAAAGTGCGAAGGGAAATTACAACACTGACCGTTTTTGGCGGTTTGTGGGCGTTCGAGTGGGCGTGGCAAAAAGATTTTTGGTATATAGAGTTATATTTACAAGACAAACAACAATGTGAAAAAATTTCACAACATTTTTCAAAAGTATGGGCGTGGCAGTTTTGGGCGGTTTGTGGGCGTTAGGGTGAGCGTGGCAACACGAATCGACAAACTTGCGCTGCGTCTATGTCTCTGGAGTCTGTATGCTTATTCTCAACTTTCTAGCTTTTATAGTTCCTGAGATCTCGACGTTCATACGGACGGACAGACGACGGACAGACAGACGGACAGACAGACAGACGGACGGACAGACGGACATGGTCAGATCTACTCAGCTATTGATCCTGATCAAGAATATATATACTTTATATGGTCGGAAACGCTTCCTTTTGCCTGTTACATACTTTTCAACGAATCTAGTATACCCTTTTACTCTACGAGTAACGGGTATAAAAATACAAAATTTCACTCTATTAATATAGTGTCTAGCGTAACTGTTCAGCAAATATCTTTTCGATTCTCTGTGTACGAACTAATGTTCGGCATTTATCACTTTTCTCTTTTTTTTTTTCAAATGAACGTCTTTTTGTTTAAAATATAGTTCAAAATATAGTATTTGTAGAAGCCATGAGGTATGCACACATGGTCTAAATTACACTGATGAGACCCACGCCACATAAGTCCAGCTGTCAATAAAGCTGAGATCGGAGCTGAAAAATGGCCGACGTTCAAACAGCTGAGAGCTCATTTGTTGGAGCTGAAACATGGCTGACTCTTCCCGTTTAAAATTTTGTTGAGTGAAAATGGACGGTAAAAAATAGGGGTTGTTGGTAGAAGGGTGAAAATTTAGGGTTATACGCATTTTCTAATGCCACATGGAAAAAAAAAATTGAAAACAAAAAAATTTTGACAAAAAAATAAATACAAAATTAAAATAAAATAAAAAAATGTTAGACGTGGACAACCCTTATCGGTTAGGGGTACGAAAAATAGATGTTAGCTGATTTCCAGGCCTATAGAATATACTCTTCTAATTTCATCAAAATCGGTCAAGTAGTTTCGGAGGAGTTCGGTTACTAACAGTGTGACAGCAGAATTTTATATATAAGATAATAATGAATAATAATTCAACATTGCTTAGTCTTCCGAAAATATCGCATCTGTCAGCATCCTCCTTGAGAATCCTTTTCAATACTGTTTTGTCGATTTATGGTTATCTGTTATCGATAGGAGACGATACAAAAATTTCAAATGCAATGTGATTTATTTGGTATTGAATAGAGTCGACCCATTGACCAAACAAAAATCTCAGGTCTCCGGTTCCATCCTGATCAATCGGTGAACGGCAATTCTCGAAGAACCTACCATTTAGGAGACCCCTATTTCTACAAGTCACAAAAATGTATATGTTGATAGGAGTTTCAAATTGCTGCTGTTGCCTAAATTATCCTAAATCCAACTTTACAAAAGACCCTTCTTGGTTGGGTTGTCTCAAGCCGAAACAATTTTGCGGTCCCGAAATAAGATGTGAATGGTTTCACTTGTAGTGAAGAACTGTTAGAATCGACTACACTACAGAAATGTTGGTCACTGGAGGAAATGCCAAATCCAAAGAAAATAGGTTGGGCGACTCCTTCGAGGTTTTTGTCGCTTGAGCGAAGGTTGTCTCGAGAACCTAACATGAAGACAATGTACATGGAATTCATGGAAGAATAGCTCGCCCTAAGGCATACTCGTATGTCGCCTACAGACAACAAAATACCATTCGCTCCATATTATGTCATTCCCCATCAATGCGTGTAAAGGCCCCAGAGTACATCGACAAAATTACGCGTCGTGTTCGATGCTTCTTGAAAAACATCGTCTAAGGTGGCCTTAAATAACATCAAGACTAATCAAGAATAGTTCACGCTACTACGCTTCCGGCTGCACAGGTATGTCCTGACTGCCAATGTAAAAAAGATGTATCGTGTGATGGTTCATGAAGCGGATTGGAAGTTTCAACGCATAGTGTGGAAGAGAGACCACTCTGAATCTTTGAGATTAAACAAGCTCAACACCGTCACATATGGTACTGGACCAGCCCCATTTCTGGCTATTCGGTGCGTGAAAAGGTTGAGTGAATCCGCAAGATTTTTATTCGAGTTTTACGTCGATGACATGTTAACTGTGCTGCATATAAGAGGAGCTAAAGACAATTAAGTCTGAAGTGCCTTATGTTCTACAAGCAGCAGGTTTTGAATTGACAAAGTGGTTTTCAAACTCACCTGAGGTCACTGCATCTGAAAGCACATCTAAGTCGATATCTATCTCGTATTCAAAGTCAACTAAGGCGTTATTTGGTTAAATTTTTCTTTGTGGCGAGTTCTTTCTCAAAAGCTCTCTGTCTCAACTGGAGATGAGAGCTTATGGAGCTTGCGTGTATATTGGTAGCAAAACTGCCAAAAGTTATTAATTATCATTGTTGACCTCAAAGTCGAAAGTAGCGCTGCTCAGGACCAAAACGATTCTAAGGCTTGAGTTATGTGCCGCTCACCTTCTCGCAGATATCTGCCATAGAATTAAACCCTTAGTAAAAGTCCCTGTCGAATTGTATACTGGTCGGATACTGAAGTTATTCTATACTGGATTCGATCTCATCCATCTTCGTTGTCGACATTCGTTTCGAGCAGGGTAGCCAGAATGGCCAGAAGAAGAAGACAAGAGAGAACGCTATAGACGAGTTCCCCGACAATCTAATACCTGTTACTCAGCTAGTGCTAGTACAAAGGAGAAATTTCCACACAACCAATTCGACCCTTAGACGGCACATCACACAGAACGACCTTTTAAGTGCTCCGAGTGCCCAAAGAGTTTCGGCAGGTCGCAGTGCCTGAAAGACCACCAGCGCACTCACTTGGTGGATCGAATCTTCAAGTGCCCCGAATGCCCAAAGGATTTCGTCCATGCATCGTACCTGAAAGTCCACATGCAAATTACTCCAAGGATAAGCCGCACAAGTGTAGCCAGTGCCCGAAGTCCTTTACGCGCTTATATTTTCTCAAGGAACACAGCCAACCACATAGTCAAACTGAACGACAGCACGAATGCCTCATTTGCCAGAGGACTTACTTCACTGCGAAAAGCCTTAAGGCCCACATTCGCAATCACCCGGATGGAGAGCCCTACAAATGCAATTATAGATCCTTTTGCAGACCTATAATTGGAAGTCCAGTCTCAAAAATCACATGCGATCGCACATACGGTGCCGCTTAAACTCGTATTTATCGGAAGTGGAACCTAGTCTGTAAAGCTAATTGTCCCTGGGTTGAATAGTATTGGAATGATAAAACAATATTTAATTTGTAGTAAACTTTTAACGGGATTTGTGCAATTAAATGTCTTATTAACAGAGCTACCTCAGCACTGAATTTAAATTTGTGATAGTTATTTTGTATTATTTTGCAGTATCCTAAATTTTCTGTTAAAAGGGGCTAAAATAAAATTTGTGAACTTCACCGCCTCCAAGGAAATGTTTACTCTATAGAATCGCAGCTCCGAATTTTACCGAGCGAAGTGTGGGCTGATTGCCGGCAAGCACGTACTTTGAATGCCATTAATCAATCAAAATGTATCAATCAGGCAGCTTAATTGCACGCACGCTCGGTGAAATAAGGAGTTTGGTTGCATTTGGCAACCGCCCGTAGTGCACCAATCGAAACTCCGTCCAAAGCAAAACCATATTGGGGAAACAAGAATAGAAGGCGCAAGAAAATGGGAGGCTTGTTGCAGGTGGCAGTGCATTCACTGAGGTTTTGATTAATGTTGCACACGCCCCAATTGTCTGAATCCCTGACGTATTTATTGAGCGATGCTTATTTATCGCCTTTTCGCCACCAGTGCTAATAATACTGTTTGTATCAACATGTTGCAAGCCACTTCCGTTTTTCTACTCTATGAAGTGAAGGAGCAGCACCGGCGTAGTGACGAACGCACCTTAAACATGATGCATATTTAGTCCCCAGGTTTCGATGATTTGCTCTCATTACAACTCGGTTTCATTTGCCGAATGTCCGAATTGAAACAATTAAATACGCATTAGTCAGACACGATTCAATAAAATTCCGAAACTCGAGCGACCGACTGGCTGGCCGTCTTAATTAAATCACTTCGATCCGTTCGCAATACTTCATTTGCAATTTCTTGGAATTAGAATGGAGATCTGGCCAACGAGCAACTGCCACCGCTTGATTAGCATTTTGCAAATTAATTTCTCATTAGCAACAATTTCAAATAATTGGAAGTGGTGCATACGCAATAAGTGCGTAATGACCATTCCAGGCAAATGGCCAGCTTTCGATCCAAGGCTCCCCTAAAGCTCCCATGCTCCGGAAATTGTTTGTCGATTGGCCTTTGAGGGCAGCTTCATAATGAAGCCAGACGTGGGCAACTTTTATCAGTTAGCCTGTGGGACTGTAAGGCCTGCTAAATCAATTCAATTAATGTCACTTCCTCTGCATTTAATGTCTATGTTTTCAGTAATCGTCGTTGGCGCCATTAGGCCTCCATATCTATCTGCCTGTCCACGCCACAGTCGCTTCTCTCAGCCAATTAACCGGTTTTGCACTTCCACAATTCTGCATCGTGCACTGTGAACAAAAAGGGTCTGCATCTTATTCTTATTCATACTACTTCAAAGCTAGATTGATATACAAGAGTGGCGACCTCCGCACATTTAATTTCATTTATGCAATTGAATAAATAAGTAAACTAAAAGGATGCTTCGTCAGTTCAGTTAGTTTAATTATTATGATATCTTACTATTTGCAGGAAATACTTGTAGAATTATTTCAATATATTTGAAATATGTTTCTTGTAGTGCATCTTCAGAGGACAACAGGTCTTTATATCTAGTCGTTGGCTTTGCTCATGTTAATGTTTTTGAGGACTGTGTGTGGAGCTCTTTGTTTTGGTTGGGAAATGTCTTGAATTGATAGGGGCTAACGTGAGTTTGCTATTTGAAGCATCTTCCTAGTCCTTTAAGTGGATTTTATGTGCGTCACTAAAAACTTTTTTTTGTAGTTCCTGAGATCTCGACGTTCATACGGACAGACAGACGGACATGGCCAGATCGACTCGGCTATTGATCCTGATCAAGAATATATATACTTTATTTGGTCGGAAACGCTTCCTACTGCCTGTTACATACTTTTCAACGAATCTAGTATACCCTTTTACTCTACAAGTAACGGGTATAATTATTGAAATGGTTCAAAATCACGAGTATAAAATAGAAATTGAAAAGGTTCGTAAAGGATCCAAGGTTGGCCCAAGTCTTTAGCGATTAAGCCGATAGCGATTAAAGCGATACTCATTCATGAGGACACGGGCACTTGGTTCAAGTTTTCGTTGTTGCGAGTTGGGGTTGGGGGGCGACTAAATAACGGTCCTATATCATACGATGCAAAGTTTCCCTTGCTGATGACGAAACGCTCCCAATTCCCAATTTGTGCAGAGCTACGTCCGGCATCTGCACCATTTCATGTCGACACTCGAGAACTTGTGAGCAAAGGCCTCCGTACAAGTCATACGTTGCATTATTTGTTTGTTTTGCGTCCAGATCTAAGTAAACAATTTTTGTATTGGCTTTCCGCGACCGTTCATTGCGACAACGCGACGAACTTCGTCGGAGAGAGTCGCCATTTCCAGGCTGTTCGCGAGCGGATCGAGGAGCAGGCGGAAGTAATTTGCGAATTCGCATCAAAAAGCGGATGTGAATTTGCGTTCACACCCCCTCAGGCTCCGCACATGAGCCAACTATGGGAGGCAGGTGTCAAAACTGCAAAGCATCTACTCCTACGAGCGGTGGGAAGTGCGCTCCTCAACGCGGAAGAGCCGGGGGTTAGTCCTCGTCGTCATAAACTCGCGGCCTCTCTCTGCCCTCATCCAGGAACAAAGCGACAGGTGCACTTCCGGACACCTGCTGACAGGCGGGCTCCTCATCGCAGCCAAAGCTCTCCAGACCCCGGACCAGGCGGGTCTCAGTTACATGCGACGATGGCGGTTTGTCTCGTCAGTTAGGTCCCGGGAACATGCCCTGGGCCTTCAAGTTCGGGGCAAGTGGCACCACCAGCAGGAAAACGTCGAGGAGGGACAACTCGTCGTCGTGGCGCCTCAACAGTGGTTGCTGGAAAGATCGCACGCAGGGGAGGACGGCAGAGTCGTTGATGTTAGAATGAGCGACGGAGCAGTTTTTTGAAGGGGCGATCCAAAAGCTAGAGCCGCTGCCAGATTGTTGAAGCCGTGGAAGCGATCAACGAGGCCGGTGTTGGCTGAATCTATATGTTTTGTAGTTGTTTATTGTTTTTTGTTCTGGCGGCGATGGTCCCGGGAACATGCCCTGGGCCTTCAAGTTCGGGATAAGTGGCACCACTAACAACTAAGTTAGTTTAGGGCAAGTCGGGAGCATAATAAAACTCTTTGTCGCTCTTTGCGAATTCGCTCCGCGTTCGCCAACCTGCGTTAGGCAAGGCTCTAAGAACGGTCGTGTAAAAATAGAAGTTATGTTGAAAATTTAAATCGTCAAGCGCACACGCACTCTTGTTTTCGCCTCTCTTCGGTCGCAAATAAATTAATTATTCTTGCCACTAAATTCTCGGTAATTTTTTTAATTAACTAAGAATTTTGTATTTTATAAGTTTGGACACGCTTTTTTCTACTTGTTTTATACTTGTCAAAGATACTAGAAAACCGTTTTGTTCTACTGGCTCCGGGTATGTGCGTAACCCGTGGGCACTTTAAACATTGAACAGTCAAAACTTGCAAGTTTTATTATGAATATGTCTAATTTTTTTTCGGATTATTGGCACCATTATATTTTATTTATTTGGTTATTGATCTTAAAGTAAGGCGAATTTAAAAATGTAATGACTAATGTAATGTATTGACCCCGGACTTTGTTTTTTCGGTTTTAACATTTTGAAAACGAATGGAAAAATAATAGAAAGAAATAGAAATAAACAATAATTGCGGTTGTACTTCATCTTTCTTATTTACTGATGTTTATAAATTGCCCTGCAATAGAAAAATACAAATTATGCGAATATTAATATAAAGGAGCCCTTTGTATGACGTTCCTTTCGAACAAGTAATTCCTGACATCCACCAACCGAACTCACATTCTTTAAAAATTTAATTTTTTCTCGAAAATATATTTAGTTAATGATGGACCGGATAGCTTGGTCATTTTGTTTGTTAATATTGTGAAATGGAAAGGCGTTTGGAAAATCTGGTGGTAACTAGATTCACTAAAATCTATATGCTTCTTATTTTTCGCTCGGTCTTTATGTGGACATGAATATTGCTCCAGACCAAGAACTAACTTAACATTATTAAGGACCTTCAATATATATAAAATACTTTTCAATGTATGTCATTGCATATGTCATGTCTATGAATAACGGGTAGTCAACCAAAAACCTATAATTTGTCAAATCAAATACCAGAGCTATGCTTTGGAACTGCAAATGAAAATGTAAAGAGTGCGTTTTTGTATAAGTATAAATCAACACAATCACTTTTTATACCCGTTACTCGTAGAGTAAAAGGGTATACTAGATTCGTTGAAAAGTATCTAACAGGCAGAAGGAAGCGATTCCGACCATATAAAGTATATATATTCTTGATCAGGATCAATAGCCGAGTCGATCTGACCATGTCCGTCGGTCCGTCCGTCTGTCTGTCCGTCTGTCTGTCCGTCCCTATGAACGTCGAGATCTCAGGAACTATTAAAGCTAGAAAGTTGAGAATAAGCATACAGACTCTAGAGATATAGACGCAGCGGAAGTTTGTCGATTCATGTTGCCACGCCCCCTCTTACGCCCACAAACCGCCCAAAACTGCCACGCCCACACTTTTGCAAAATGTTTTAATATTTTTTCATTTTTGTATTAGTCTTGTAAATTTTTATCGATTTGCTAAAACACTTTTTGCCACGCCCACTCTAACGCCCACAAACCGTCAAAAACTGTCAGTGATGAAGACTCTTTTTCACACTTCCACTAGCTGAGTAACGGGTATCAGATAGTCGGGGAACTCGACTATAGCGTTCTCTCTTGTTTTAAATCGTTTTTTAGTCACACTTTTGTATAAAACCCAATTAGCAAATTTTTGATTTAAAATGGTATTTCAAAGTTTTAAAGCAATATTTTATGGAAAGGATAATTGAGGACTTTAATCCGTTCTTTGTATTTTATTATTAGCTTTACTATGCTAGGCATCTACATAGATAGATTAGGATGTGTCTTTTAAAAGTGCCTATCGTATTTTCTTATGAAATGTGTTATTTATTTTATGTTCAAAATCCAGTTTGGAGTAAAAGCAGCCATTCAGTTTATTGTTGGTTTAGGTTTTGTGATGTTCAGATGTAGTTCCTGGTTAAGGTTCTTGATATCCAGCCAATGAATAATTCGGAAGTTAAGTAGTTCGTGGTAAAAAGCCCTATTTTAAATCTAACAGACAGATACCTGTTACTCAGCTAAGAGCGAACCAGTAATTTCGAAATTTTTCAAATATAGATAAATATTTTAAAAATATTTGAAAAAATACACTTTTAGGCAGTTTGTGGGCGTTAAAAGGGGTCAAAATGTTTTGCTATACCGATAGATAGCTAAGATAGATTTGCTATCATAAGACTTTGAAGACTCACACACAAAGCAGCCAGAATCTGAAGAAGAAAAAGGGGTACAACTACCTCGTCAGACCGAATGCAACAAAGAAATGCCAGTCTCGTGAAAAGGACACTAGAAATATCGTGTTCAAAGGGAGACTAACGAATTCCTGTCCAGGTCGAACAGAAGATTTGGAGTTCAGAAAGGACATTCCTGAAGGACAATCCTGAACGAAATTATGGGATTCAAGAATCCTGGACTGGGGTGATACGGTGAATGCAAAAGCACACCTATTGAAGGAAAACCTGCTTTTCGAACCGGTGAACAGTTCTAAGATGGTCGGCAAAGAGTGCAAAGCCTCCGACAACACAACAGGATGGAAGAAATAGACCGCAAGGAAAAGATCTTTGGCTTGCTGCACAACTTTAATTTCAAAACTATTGTGTTGGTGTTTGTGGCGATATTGAAACTAGTGAAGACCTACAAGCGATCAGTGCAGAGGAGTTGTGACCATCGCCATGTGTTGGAAATGATCGTATGTACATCCCACATCCACAAAAAATTAATATCGAGGAAGCAGAAATAAAAAAGACGCTTTGCATACATAAGCAGTGCAACGAAAATATAACATCAAATTAAACTAAAAAATTTACAACCGAGAATAAACAGCGGGAAATACAAACAAAATAAAATAGTAGATTATTCATTTTCTCAAATGCCAGCTAAAATGAAGAAACAATCATAAAATCCAAAACAAGTGCGGTGACCAAGTACTTGGAGAATCAAATATACTATTATCGTTGAAAAGTATAACTCGTAGAAGGAAGCGTTTCAAGGTAAAATATCCCAATTCCGTATCCCAATGTTTACAGCCCCGACTTTACCAGTAAAAACCACTTTTTGTATAAAACAAATCAAAATTTAAGGTTCCCCTATTTTTGTAACCATTACTCTTATAGTAAAAAGAAAATAGATACACGTTCATTTGGCTTAGAGATAGATATTGGCAAGTCAAATAAAAAACCAAGCTAGAACGCTATAATCGATTATCTGATACCCATTACTACGCTAGTGGACGTGCGAAGGATAAATTTTAACACTGGCAGTCTTTGGCGGTTTGTGGGCGTTAGAGTGGGCGTGGCAAAAAGTTTTTTTGCAAATCGAGAGAAATTTACAAGACTAACAAAAATGTAAAAAAGTATCAAAACATTTCTTAAAAGTGTGGGAGAGTCAGTTTTGAGCAATTTGTGGGTGTTAGGGTGGGCGTGGCAAAAAGTGTTAATCGATAAAAATTTGCAAGACTTATACAAAAAACAAGAGAGAACGCTATAGTCGAGTTCCCCGACTATCTGATACCCCTTACTCAGCTAGTGAAAGTGCGAAGGAGTCTTCAGCACTGACAGTTTTTGGCGGTTTGTGGGCGCTAGAGTGGGCGTGGCAAAAAGTTTTTTGGCAAATCAATAGAAATTTAGAAGACTAATACAAAAATGAAAAAATATCAAAACATTTTTCAAAAAAGTGTGGGCGTAGCAGCTTTGGACGTTTTGTGGGCGTTAGAGTGGGCGTGGCAAAAATTTTTTGGCAAATCGAGAGAAATTTACAAGACTAACAAAAATGTAAAAAAGTATCAAAACATTTCTTAAAAGTGTGGGAGAGTCAGTTTTGAGCAATTTGTGGGTGTTAGGGTGGGCGTGGCAAAAAGTGTTAATCGATAAAAATTTGCAAGACTTATACAAAAAACAAGAGAGAACGCTATAGTCGAGTTCCCCGACTATCTGATACCCGTTACTCAGCTAGTGAAAGTGCGAAGGAGTCTTCAGCACTGACAGTTTTTGGCGGTTTGTGGGCGTTAGAGTGGGCGTGGCAAAAAGTTTTTTGGCAAATCGATAGAAATTTATAAGACTAATACAAAAATGAAAAAATATCGAAACATTTTTCAAGTGTGGGCGTGGCAGTTTTGCGCGGTTTGTGGGCGTTAGAGTGGGCGTGGCAACATGAATCGACAAACTTGCGCTGCGTCTATGTCTCAGTATGCTTAATCTCAACTTTCTACCTTTTGTAGATCCTGAGATCTCGACGTTCATACGGACAGACAGACGGACATGGCCAGATCGACTCGGCTATTGATCCTGAACAAGAATATATATACTTTATATGGTCGGAAACGCTTCCTTCTGCCTGTTACATACTTTTCAACGAATCTAGTATACCCTTTTACTCTACTCTGTTACGAGTAACGGGTATAATTAAAAAATAGCATTGCATTTTTCAAAAGTGGGGTCGTGTCAGGTTTGGACGGTTTGTGTGGGTTATAGTGGGCGTGGCAGCATGGGTCAAGAAACTTGCGCTGTGTCTATGTCTCTGGAGTCTACATGTTGAACTTTCTAGCTTTTATAGTTCCTGAGATCTCGACGTTTATACGGACAAACAGACGGACAGACCAAAGACATAAGAATAACAAGATGCGTAACGGCCATACATTGGTTTTGCACTACGCAGCCACTTTTTTGGTGACGACCAAAATTGCTCTCTTTTCGCTCGCCTAAAATTGAGAGAGTAAAAATCTAAAAATATAATTGTCTTGCTTGTGTGAGTAAAAACTTTAAAGGAGATAGTGTGTATGTGTGCGTGCTTTTGCGAGAAGATGATTTTCGGGCCGAAATCAATTTTGATCTAAGAAACAAATTTGATTAATGTTTTGGTCAATTTCGAATCAAAACTTATATGGTTTGAAAGAAGTTTTATTAATATTCGTTTGATAAAATCGCTTTTTTAAAAACAACAAAATAAAATATAAGAAAATAATTTAACTGAATCTTATTTGCATTTTAAATACTGAAAATGGATAATTTTCATACTAGTAATTTGACTAAATAACTATAGTAAATAATTAAAATGTATACAAAGTAAATTATTATAACTACTGTAATTTAAAACAATTAATTTCCAAAAAAAGGAATTACATTTCAAAAATAAATATTTCTTACAAATAATTCATATTAAAAAATTAATATACATATATAAAATAAATAAAAACATAGAATCTGTTTATTGCAAAATTGATTTCTTGAAGCACGAAGTACGGACATAAGCACGGAAAAATCAATGTCTTCTTATATTTTGTACACGTCGCACGCTGAATACTCTAATGACAATTATTCTAATATAAAGTCATATTTTATTTATGTACATAGATTGTGCTATTATTATGTCTGTGTTGAATTTGAATAATTGTTATGTTACGGCAATGCAAGACTAGAGTTTTTAAGTGGTGTCAATTTATAATAAATAATATAGATTTAATGTCTAAGAACTTCTAAGATGAAGGGCATATTTTGTCATTTTAACAATGCATGTGCATGCGTGTGCACCAATACAGTGGTCAGCTGTGACTGTATGCGTACAAGAGAGCTGCTGGCTCTAGAGCTCTCCGCTCTCTGGCTTTTCGAGAGAGCCTGGAGCCAGCGCTAGAGCCAGCATCAAAAAATCATGTGCAAAATCGTATGGCGTTACGCATCTTGTTATTCTAATGTCTTTGGATGGACGGTCATGGCCGGATCGACTCGGCTATTGATCCTGATCAAGAATATATATACTTCATACGGTCGGAAACGCTTCGTTCTGCCTGTTACATACTTTTCAAGGAATCTAGTAGTATACCCTTTTACTCTACGAGTTCCGGCTATAAATAAAAAATAAATTTTAACAATTTTACAATTGTGGGCGGGACAGTTTGATTTGTGGGTGTTAAAGTTGGCGTGTCCGGTAGTATCCACATGTCTAATCTTAACACTCTATTCTTTATGTTTCGGAGACCACAGCGTTCATACGGACAGATAGCCAGGGCAAGATCACCTCAGCTGGCGATCCTGGTTAAGAATAACGACTGCCATACCCATGCCGAAGTCAGACGCACTTTTACTGCAAATATTACTAAGATAATTAATGCAACATAATATTTCTAAAGATTAATGAAAATGTTTTCGTTTTTGGGGTGTACCAAAAGATATTCAATGGATATATGGATATCTCTGTGAGAATAGATCGCAGTGAGTAACACAAAAACTTACATTTACATTTAATATCAATCCGGATATATATTAGCTACCTTTGCCTTTTCGTTGACAAGGTAAAAATAAAAGTTGACCTCAATAAAATCAGCAAACACCTTTAGGATAAATATGGGTGCCGCAGACACCGCCCCCCAAGAGCTCGCAAAGGAACCAAACCACGAGCTTTGGCTTTATGTTGGAGATGCATTATGCGAGAAAACGTGTGACGTCGTCAATGTTTTAATTTTCAAGGCTGATCGAAGCCGTCAAGGACGGAGTTATTTGTCCCTTTCCTAGCACACTCAATGAAATGAAAATGTTTTTTATTTAACTAAGAAAATGGAATATCTAGAAAATGTTATTTCTCTCGGGAGCAATACAGCTTTAAATTTAAAAATAAAATCTTTAAACTCGTTTTACTTTTTTTTTTATTTTTAGGGATCGTTTCTTATTTGTTGTATTTAGACAACAATTTGTTTAAAAGAAGGGCATAGGATATTTATCTATTTATAGTTGTTTTTCCGCTATTACATTTCTCATAGGAAGCTGTTAAAAAGCAACAAAAAGTTTTTGGATTTTAAAACGTTTTGTTGCAGGCATACATTCAAACCGAAATTAAATTAAAATCCCCAAATTTTGTTTTGAAATATCGTTTGAATGTTAACAAATGCGTCATTCTATGCGTTTTTTTTATGCGTTTAGTTAGGAAGATCGTATTATGATAAGACCTATTAAAATACTGTACGCATATATATCTTTATTCATGATATAGCTTAAATTTTGTTTCATTTTTGGATTTGCAAATAGTTAGTACATACAATAATACCCCACCTTTATCAAGTAAAATAAAAAGTGTATTTTGAGAAAAACTTACTCTCGTACAACTTTTTTTCCTTGTCGGCGTCTAGCCTGCCAAGAGCTGAGCGCAGGTTGCTGCGTTCCTCATCGTCAAGGTTGCATAGTAGCTCCATCGCCCGATCCATGGACAGATGTGTGCTAAACTTTGAGTAGTTTCGGCATTTAAATGGGCTAGATGTAGAAGTCGGTGGAATTATCAGTTTCGTCCTCAAGAGCTCTCTGCCACAGGGCCACGACTGCTTTATAATGTATTGTCGCGTTAAACAGCTAACAGCGGCTTGAAATGTATTTTGCATTATTGGCTTTCTTTTGGTTTTCAATACTTTCTTATAAGAATGCAATCCCAAATTAAATAATCTGAGCAGAATACGCCAAAGATGACCGATTTATATCTGAGTCCTATTGAAAATAAGTCATATGTACATACATATACTATTTCGCATGTTAAAGTACACACAAAACTCACTGTTCTACATTCGAGTATAATTTAACATGTTATTCAAACGTGTCTGTTTGACTGTAAAGCTTTCATTCAATCAGTGAATTATTTTTTTTGTTTTGTTTAGCATATTGAGGAAAGATTTCTTACTGCATTTATCCATTCCCACTATAAATAGCGAACGGTTACATTGATCACATTCTAAAATAATTAGGGTATTCCATAAATTGTTTAGTCTCAATTTCAGAATTTTGTGTAAGTACCTGTATATTGTACCTATATATTATTTTTTCCTTTTTTAAAACAGCACTGAAGCTGATATTTCTTGTCCACTGTTATTTAATTTATATTACACTTTTCCATATAATGAGGGCACATGTATTTTAATTAATATGGGGTACCATTATACTGGAACGACATCTCTAAATATTCATAATGTGTAAAAAAGTAATCATGGTTTTTAAAGCTAGAGGCATACCATTTTTCTTTTTTTTTTATTTGGGTATTAATAGTTGGCTGACTATTTGTAATATTATTTTAAAACATATGTTGATTATTGTAAACGATATTTTAATATTACTCTTGAAGCCAAACTTACGTTTTTTTGCTATCGATATCCAAACAAAAATAGAAAAAGCGTTGATGTTAAATTAACTAACTTTATGCGTTGTATCAGCATTTCTTTGTTCACAAAAAAAAGAGAGAGGGCTATAGTCGAGTTCCCCGACTATCTGATACCCGTTACTCAGCACTGACCGTTTTTGGCGGTTTATGGGCGTGACAAAAAGATTTTTGAAACATCGATAGAAATTCACAACACAAACAAAAAAAGGAAAAATAATTAAAACATTTTTTAAAAGTGTGGGCGTCGCAGTTGTGGACGGTTTGGAAAAATAATTAAAACATTTTTTAAAAGTGTGGGCGTCGAAGTTGTGGGCGGTTTGTGGGCGTTAGAGAGGGCGTGGCATCATAAATCGACAAACTTGCGCTGCGACCATGTCACCGGATGCAGAATCTGAACTTTGTAGCTTTTTCAGTTCCTGAGTTCTCGACGTTCATACGGACGGACAGATCGACTCGGCTATTGATCCTGATTAAGAATATATATACTTCATATGGTCGGAAAAGCTTCCTTCTGCCTGTTACATACTTTTCAACGAATCTAGTATACCCTTATACTCTACGAATAACGAGTATAAACAGCAATGACAAATAAATCAAGCTATTATTTTATGTCACCAAAATTGGCAAGATAAATTATATAAAACCACAGGTTCAAAACATTTTTCAAAAGGTGGGCGTGACTTCGGATTGTAGAAGTTAGAGTGGGAGAAGGAAAGATAACGATACAAATTGGTTGGTCTAAAATTGTTTTTTTTTGTTAAATGCGTAACATATACTAAAAGTTTGTCCCAAGAATCTGCATGCCTTTTCCCAAATTTTTAGCTTTTATAATTTCCGAGATATCGATATCAGAAACTGAGAGACGGACAAATATGCCGACATGACCACATCGACTTGGCTAGTGCTCTATTACTTGGTATATTTTTTAACGAATCTGATACCAAATACCAATACCACCAGCCGTATATGTCATCGTTCCTCGTTCATTGCTGTTTGAAAGGCGCTATATTGACACACAAATAAAGTTGGCAATATGTCGATACCTCGATGTTTGTTTACAAACCTTCAATGTTTTTTTAAATTAACAATATCAACTTTTATGACCAACTTTACGACCAAGGCTTTAACTATTCGATTTATTAGTAAAAATATTGAAAAGAATGTATATATTATTATTATACCCGTTACTCGTAGAGTAAAAGGGTATACTAGATTCGTTGAAAACAGGCAGAAGGAAGCGTTTCCGACCATATAAAGTATATATATTCTTGTTCAGGATCAATAGCCGAGTAGATCTGGCCATGTCCGTCCGTCTGTCTGTCCGTCCGTATGACCGTCGAGATCTTAGGAACTACAGAAGCTAGAAAGTTCATATTAAGCATACTGACTCCATAGACAGACGCAGGGCAAGTTTGTCGATTCATGTTGCCGCGCTCACTGTAACGCCCACAAACCGGGCGTTGTAAATTGTAAATTTCTATGAATTTGCCAAAAAACTTTTTGCCACGCCCACTCTAACGCCCACAAACCGCCAAAATCTTTCAGAGTTGAAGAGCCTCCTTCGCACCTCCACTAGCTGAGTAACGGGTATCAGATAGTCGGGGAACACGACTATATGCGACTATGTACAGAGCAGTTTGTTTACAAATGTTGTGTCTAACGCCTACAAAACCGACAAAAATTTTTGTATTATTCTTGTAAACATCTATCGATTTCTAATCTAACGCCCACAAACCGCCCAAAACAGCCATGCCCACAATTTGAAAATTTGTTCATTCTATTATTGTTTTTCCCAATTTCTATAGACATACCACTACTAAGTAACGGTAATCTTAGAGTCGGGAAACTCCTGTTTTTATGTTCGTTACCCGTAAAGTAAAGGGGTATACTAGATTTATTTAAAGTAAGTAACAGGTACAAGGAAGCATATCATTGCCACGCCCACTTTAATGGCCACAAATGCTACCGTTACAATAAAGGTCATTCCTGTTGTAAAAAATAATATGGTCAAATGAAAGTCAAAACGTTTGCACATACGCTTCCAGTGCCGTCGATACAAAAGTGTTTATAACCAATTTACAAATACGTTTGGTAGTTCTCCTATTTGTCCTTACTCTTTAAAAATTTTTATAAAGTCTCGTGTACTAATTAAAAATTACGAATTATATGTATATGAACATTTAATCTTTCATGATCACAACCGGTAACGAGAACCTTATCCCCCAGAACCATATGTTCTGGTGATTTTGGCCGGATAGTATGGTGGCGAAAGTGTTTAAAGCTAAAATTTAGAATATGAAAAATAGCCCATGGGTATCAAAATTAATTGATGCGGGCAGAACAATGCACCTTTCTCAGCTCAAAGAAGCTGGGTCCGCAAAAATCGAATTTTTGAAATTTGAAAGGTGGAATCGTTTGCCCATGTGGGCAATTAGTTTTTTTTGCCCACGTCCAGTTTTCAAGATATGAAATTTCGAAAATTTTCGAACTTTAAAAAGTTGACTTTTTTTTTTTAATCGCAATAACTTCGTTTGCCCACGTTTGCCCACCCTTTAGAATTTTGAAAAAAATTTTAGTTTAGAAAATATAAGCACTTAAGGAATTAAGCATTTTTCATACCTCAAAACTAAATATTTAAAAAAAAAATCGTTTGCCCATCCTTTAAAAATGCTTTTAATCGTTTGCCCACCTTTTAAAAATTGTTTTTTTCGTTTGCCCACCCTTAACAAAAAAAATATTTTCGTTTGGCCACCTCTTAAAACTAAATATTTTTAAACAAAATCGTTTGACCATCCTTTAAAAATGCTTTTAATCGTTTGCCCACCCTTTAAAAATTGTTTATTTCGTTTTCCCACCCCTTAAAACTAAATATTTTTAAAAAAAATCGTTTGCCCATCCTTTAAAAATGCTTTTTATCGTTTGCCCACCCTTTAAAAACGAAAATATTTTTTTTTAAGGGTGGGCAAACAAAAAAAACAATTTTTAAAGGGTGGGCGAACGATTAAAAGCATTTTTAAAGGATGGGCAAACGATTTTTTTTGAAACTATTTAGTTTTAAGGGGTGGGAAAACGAAAAATACAAAACAATCGTTTGCCCATCCTTTAAAAATGCTTTTTATCGTTTGCCCATCCTTTAAAAATGCTTTTTATCGTTTGCCCACCCTTTAAAAACGAAAATATTTTTTTTTAAGGGTGGGCAAACGAAAAAAACAATTTTTAAAGGGTGGGCAAACGATAAAAAGCATTTTTAAAGGATGGGCAAACGATTTTTTTTTGAAAATATTTAGTTTTAAGAGGTGGGCAAACGAAAATATTTTTTTTTTAAGGGTGGGCAAACGAAAAAAACAATTTTTAAAAGGTGGGCAAACGATTAAAAGCATTTTTAAAGGATGGGCAAACGATTTTTTTTTTAAATATTTAGTTTTGAGGTATGAAAAATGCTTAATTCCTTAAGTGCTTATATTTTCTAAACTAAAATTTTTTTCAAAATTCTAAAGGGTGGACAAACGTGGGCATACAAAGTAATTGCGATTAAAAAAAAAATGTCAACTTTTTAAAGTTCGACATTTTCGAAATTTCATATCTTGAAAACTGGACGTGGGCAAAAACACTAATTGGTGGGCAAACGATGGGCAAACGATTCCACCTTTCAAATTTCAAAAATTCGATTTTTGCGGACCCAGCTTTTTTGAGCTACCTTTCTCCCCGTCTTTCTTTTACTCAAAATTCTCTCCCCTTTAAAATGGTATCCTGATAACATTTCCTTTGTATCCTATATCATTGAGTTTACAGAGACTTTGTTAAAAGAGAGACCCTCAGGAATTTTGAAGGGTACCCAAGTATTAATTGTGGCTGAGTCCACTCCTGTACTCAGAGGAGGAACTTCTGATGGATTTCGTAACATAGAATTTATATGCGTAAAGTTGTCATTATCCGAAAGCTTTATTTATGTAATTTTCACGTACATTTCGTCTCATATGAATTCTTAGATTGTCCGCTATCCAAACCGCTTAAAATAAGCTGTCTGATAAGTGTCAATTGGTAGTTCTACATACATTTACTTTTCCATATTGCACAACATGACTTCATAGACGGCTTGCTTTATATATCGTTGTCGCAAGTTAATTATTTTTAAAATTCATTTTTTCGGTTACTATGTTATGTAACAACTCCTGAAAGTGTTTTTATCCCATTCAACATGAACATGCATATTATCTTTATTTTGGAGTGACAATCGACACAGTTACCGTAATAAGAGCAAAAATCAGAGAAGAACCAAACGAATACATTGTTTTCGCAAGCCAATCTTTCTGAGGCTAAAAAATTGTATACGGCTTTAATTGGTCCGAGTAGTGTTGTAATATTATTGGGGATACCAAAACTATTTTGATACTGCAATTAAATACAACACTGGGTACTTATAATGCGGTCAGCCTCACTATAACTATTTCTATTTTAATTCCGGTAACAGTTATCGCAGAACCTCCAACTCCTGCGGCAGGTATTCACCTCTGTAATCCGGTGCCACTTTTTGATCACGATCAATAGCGGTCGATCTAGCCATGTCCGTCTGTCCATCCGTCTGTCCGTCCGTCTGTTCATCAGTTTGTCTGATTTGAGATTAAGCATACAGTTTCCAGAGTGAGAGTGTTGATATTTTGGGCTGAGTAATAGCTTTATTTAAGGATTAAGTGTTGTGAGATGTTTTACACGTTGTCGGCGATAGAGATGAAAGAGAACCATACATAGGGATTACAATTATGAGATGAAAATATATATACGATATGTGACGTGCCGATTAATGTGCTGTCAATTGTATTTCCAATACTTCCCCTCAATTGGTAAGCTGTTGATCGGCTGGACGTATACTCAAAGATGTCTTACAGGTGTTGTGCTTTGATGCTCCAATTTCTTTCGTCAATGTTGCTGCTGGCATCTCGGTCGTTGGGATGTAGTTTACGGATATAGTTCCCTATTCAACCAGCTCTCGGATGAAATGGTGGCGGATGTCAACATGCTTGGTCCGTTTGTAGAATACGGGGTTGCGAGCAAGTTGGCCAGCTCCTTGATTGTCGTAATGAATGGCAGTCGTCTTCAGTTGCCCCAAAATTTCTTAGAGAAAGCTTCTAAGATGAACCGCTTCTTTTGAGGAGTAAGACAGAGCCATGGGCTCTGCCTCTGTGCTTGACAAGGCAACCGTCCGTTGCTTTCGACTCTCCCAGGATATTGCTGCACTTGCAAACTTGAAAGCAAAACCTGTGAAAGATCTGCGATCGTGAATGTTGGCGGCCCAGTCAGCATCTGCGTAGCCTTCTAGGTCTTGACCACTTCGTTTATAATGCAATCAGTGGTTTTGAGTTCCTTTTAAATAGCGTAATACCCTTTTTGCAGCGATCCAGTGTTGTTTCCCAAAATTGGTATTATATTGGCTTGGTGCGCTCACTGCAAATGCAATATCAGGGCGCGTTGAGACTGACAACCACATTAAGGCTTCTATCAAACTCTGATATGGTACACTGGAGATTTCTTTCTTTTCGCTTTCGGTGGTTGGGCACATTTCTGTTGACAATTTTCCGCTCGTGTTAACTGGAGTATTTATAGGCTTACAGTTTTCCATGTTAAAACGTTTCAGGATGTCTGCTATATACTTAGGTTGGGACATGGTAAACTCTGTCTTGTCTTTGCTCTGTTTAAATTCTATGCCCAAACAATAAGATATCTTGCCCAAATCCGTCATCTGGAATTTGTTGGACAATTCGTGCTTCAGTTTCAACAGCATTTGGGTGTCATTGGTCGCTATTATGAGATCGTCTACGTAAAGCGATACTATTAGGACTCCATTTCGCTCACGTTTCAAGTACACGCAGTTGTCGGCCGCAAGTGGCTTAAGGTTCAATTCCTTGAGCTGGTTGTCCAGCTTTTTGTACCATTGGCGTCCACTCTGCTTTAGGCCATATAAAGCTTTTCTTAACTTGCACACTTTATTTGGGCCATATATCTTCTTATCTTTTATCTTTTGCTGTCAATATTTCTTGGAATTCAGGTGGGACGCTGATGTAGAGCTCTTCAAATCAAATTTATGTACATCCAATCCGAGTTTCGCAGCTAAAGCTATTAAAATTCTTATTGAGCTCATTCGGGACACTGGAGCGAAGGTCTCGTCGTAATCAATGCCTTCGCGTTGCGTAAATCCTTTTGCGACCAGACGAGCTTTTCGGCAATTTATCTTTCCGTTGGGTAAATATTTTGTTCGTAGTACCCACTTTGTTTCGATAACCCTATGGTTTTTCTGACGATCGACGACCTCCCAAGTATTGTTATTTTTCAATGACTTGTACTCGTTTATCAAGGCCTCCTTCCATTTGACAGCGTTCGCACCCTTAAGAACCTCGCTTACAGTTGGCTCCATTGCGAGTGAGGTGGCTTCATAAAATATCTCTTCTTCTTCCGACTCGAGCTGCTGGTCGGATGTGTTGATTTGGTCTGCAATTATTTGATTGTAAATTAGTTTGGGCCGTCCTGGTTAACCTGTGTATAACTTCTTTGGCCTTCCGCGACCACGTTTCATCTGTACTTCGGGTTCTGCCTGTGTATCATCTGCCTCACAGTCCTCTGGCTCGGAAACATTTGGTCGATTGCCTTGGTTCTCATCTGGGTCGTCATTTTCTGTTTGATCGCCTGATACTGGTTCAAGGTCGATATCGATTGAAAGTTCCATGAAATCTTCATACTTATGATCGTGCCCAAATAGATTTGTGAAAACGACGTCTCGACTTTTAATTAATGTTTGGGTTTCCACATCATACAGCCTATAAGCTTTGGAATCGCTGCAGTATCCAACGAAAACACATTTCCTGGATTACGAACTGAACTTACTCTTCGATCGTTTGTCCAGCGAGTATGCAATTTGAAAAAACTTCTGCATATGCCTTACGATTGGGATGCGATTGTTCCATAGTTTGAAGGGCGTTCCTCCGCATAGGCTTCTTGAAGGACATCTGTTTCTTATGTAGTTTGCGGTGTTGATTCCGACCACTAGCTCGCAGAAAGTGCAGCCTGTAACATAAGGCAGCGAGCCATTTCTACAAGTGTCCGTTTTTTACATTCGGCTGTACCGTTTTGTTGAGGAGTATTTTCTACGGAATACTCGTGCTTTATTCCTTGAGCTGCGAGGTAATTTTTGAACTCGTTATTAGTATATTCTGTGCCGTTATCTGACCTGATTGTTTTTAGCTTCTTTCCAGTTCGCCGTTCGACGTAGTTCTTGAATTCTTTAAATTTCTGGAATACTTCGGATTTACTTTTAATGGTATAGAGCTCGCACCATTTCGAGTAGTCATCTATGAACGTCAAGAAGTAACGGCTGCCTCCGTGGCTATTGACACGCATGGGCCCACAAACGTCGCTGTGGATTAATTCGAGCACATCCCCTGCCCTTGAATTTGATGCCGGAAACGGCTTTTGGGACTGCTTCCCCTTGATACATATTTCGCAAATGGGAAGACTTTCTTTTAGGTTTACTTAAGCTCCTTGAACTTTGCCTTTTCCGATAAGTTCTTTCAGATCAGGCTCATTTAAATGGCCGAAACGCTCATGCCATTCTTTGATGCTGTTTTGTTTACTTACAGCGAGCTGGCTACTTTCGTGTGTGCCCTCGATCTGGTACAAGTCCAATTTACGGGGAGCAGTAAAAACTATTTCTCCTCCCTTAGCTCTAACTACCTCAGCTTTCTCCTTCTTGAAGATTACGTTGAAGCCGTGATCACATATTTTTGAGACCGATAAGAGATTGGTCCTCAAATCCGGCACGTAGAGCGCGTTTTTCAGGCTGGCGGTGAACTTGTTGTTTGGGGAGAACTGCACGGATCCATATCCTTTTATTTCTGTGGCCAGTCTGAGCTTTGCACCTTCTGCAGGCTCCATGATCCCGAACATATTCTGCTGTGAACACATGTGTGACGTTGCTCCAGAATCTAGACACCAGTTACTGCAATCACTGTTTGTATAATTAGCTATGTTGATGTACATGCTATCGCTCAGGTTCTTCATTGGCTTTGATCTGCACTCAGCTGCACGGTGACCGACTTTTCCGCAGCTGTAACATTTAAACTTAAACTTTTGATTGGTGCTTAGCTGTTTCGGTTTGCTGGGATTATACTTCTTATGCACCATTAATGCTCTAGGCGTTGCCTCGCTTGGATTTCTGTTTCTTGCCTCGTCCTAGTCTAATAACTTTATTTTAAGTGACTCCGTTGAGATTAAGTTTTCTTGAGTTTCTAGCGTTTCGAAACTTTTCGTATTCTTCTGGGATACTGTATAGTAACAAGATGGTTAACAGATCATCAATATTCATGAGATGAACTTCGTGTATTTTGTCTACTAAATCGGAAAACTTATCTATGTGACTTCTCATGTCTCCGCCTGCATTCATTTTCAGTAGAATCAGGGATTCCAACAGTGCGGCTTTACGGGCTGGCCCTGTAGACTGGTATGTGCTATGCTGCCTTTTCCATATATCGTTTACTGTTTCGCAGTTTTTAGTATGCCTTAGTTCCGATGTCGACATGGCCAAAATGAGATCGGACTTAGCCTTTGCATCATCGCATAACCACTTTGCGAAGTTTTCTTCGGGTTTTAAAAGAGTCCCGTTGACATATTTCCACGAATCATTTTTTATCAACAACGCCTGCATTTGTATTTTTTAGGTGTCGAAATTATCTTTGCCCAGGGGCTCTATGCATATACTAGCAATACTCATTTTGCTTCTTAACTTTGCGTTTAGTTATGCTACACAAGCAACCATTTTACGAAGCTACACAAGCAACGAACACGTTTTCTCTGTCGTCAATCAGACGACTTCTCTTGGTCTCCAGAAGTCTCAGACTCGTACATGCATGTGTGTGTCGGCAATTTCACCACATATTGAAATTAGCCATTTAAACTCACTAGTTGTTTACTATCCTCGTTCTAACTATTTTCTGGCGCAGTGGAAGCGTGCTGGGCCCATAACATGTTGTTATTTTGGGCTGAGTAATAGCTTTATTTAAGGATTAAGTGTTGTGAGATGTTTTACACGTTGTCGGCGATATAGATGAAAGAGAGCCATACATAGGGATTACAATTATGCGATGACAATATAGGCGATATATATTAAGGTATACGATATGTGACGTGCCGATTAATGTGCTGCCAATTGTATTTCCAATACAGAGCCGCAGCGCATGTTTGTTGACCCATGTAGCCACTTTACCGCCCACACAACTGCAACGCCCACACTTTTGAGAAATGTTTTGATATTTTTCAAATTTCAAAATATCAAGGCTAATTTCTATCAATTTGCCAAAAAAAAAACTTATCAAACAACTTTGAATAAATAAACGTGAATTGGATTAGGAATTATCCAAAGATACAAATTATGGAAAATTCGAATTCCAAGATGGATTAATTTAATCAGTTTTTCAGTAACACCGATTCGCGGATTGGTTGACGCTTCCAAATACTCATATGCTATGTCAAAGTAGGACAAAATGTTAATATAAAAGCTAGCAAGAGTAGAGTCAATCCTATTGTTTATTGGGAAGACAATGATTATAATGATTATAATTAATAAGAACGCACAAGTAGGTTATATTAAATTATATAATTTATAGGCATACAAAGCTTAGCTTAGGTGGTACACCTATGCGCCAAGACTAGGCGCTGTAGATCTGGACAGAGTGGACGGGAGTTAAGGATGGGAGAAATCTCATACGTAAGAGTTCTTAATACTTTGATGGCTACGATGGAATCATCGACGACTCTGTAGAAGTGAAATCTAGCCGCGGGGCATGTGGAGGGAAGTACTAGGCGTTGTAGATCTGGACAGAGTGGACGGGAGTTAAGGATGGGAGAAATCTCATACGTAAGAGTTCTTAATACTTTGATGGCTACGATGGAATCACCGACGACTCTGTAGAAGTGAAATTTAGCCGCGGGGCATGCGGAGGGAAGAACAAGCGATTCGATTAGCTAAGCATGCGAAAGCTATCTATACCGTGTGCAGTTTGCTCAAAAATGGAACTCGTAGACAAGCGGACTGCCTCGAATGCTGATGGATCTTCCTAGCGCTACGACGAAAGAATTCCTCGTGAGATCCAGACAACTTCCAAATGAGCTTCCTTGTGGAAAAGCAAACAATACATATAGATATATGATAGAATGGCCCTCAATACTCCACTCCTGTAGTCTGAAATGCTGGATTAGACTGCACTTGAACAGTCGCAACGCCTGCGGCCCTGCATGTAAATATTTCTTATTATAATAAATAATGATTGCCTTTGTGGCTGGATGATCCTTAGGTAAAAGTTCGAATGCCCCATATCGTAGTCCACGCTTGCGTTCTAAAGCCTCCCACCGACTCGAAGTAACCCGTCGGGACCGAGTACAGACCTAAGCGAAACCAGCTTACTTTTCTGTGGAAACGATTTGCCCTAGCTAAGAAATCCATACTCTTTCGCTAAGAGAACCTGGATGCAGTGCTGGAGTACAGTTCCTGAGTTGATCTCCCCCACTGAAAAACGGCCTTTTATTGGCATAGATTTGGCCATGTAATTTGAAATGAAACGATGAATGTATGCAAATAGGCGCTTCAACTTTTCGAAAGTTAAGGAATTAAGAGCTCGATGAAATATCAATGCAAACGGTTCCAATTAGAGCCGAAGAACGGCGCTCTTGCAAATCCTGTAATGCATGCAACAGGGACGGCCAGTTTGACGAGGTTTGCGAATGGAAGGGAGGCCCGTTTGTCCAAAGTGAATGCTCCAGCAATTCTCTCGGGGTACATCCTCGCGACACCACGTCTGCCGGGATTAAGTTTCTCGGAACGTGATGCCATGTCATGTATTTTGTTATCTCCTGAACTCCCTCGGAGGTTGCCGAACCCACGCCAACACAACAGACGAGTCTGACCAGCAATGAAAGTCTATGGATTCCTTGACGTTTACGATTAGCTCAGCCAATAAAATTGCTGCGGAAAGTTTTACTCTTGGAATTGTTAAGGCCTTTAGTGGAGCTTCATTTGACTTTTCAAATAGCAGATGGACTTTCGGTTCTCCATTAGTCTTCGATCGCAAGTATAAAGAAGCTCCATAAGCTGATATGTTAGCATCGCAGAATCCATGCAACTCAACGGAAGCCCTGGGCTTCATTACGAATCGTAGAAATTTCAAATTCTATACAACCGATAACTGTGAGGTCAACTCCCCACATGACGAAAGAATTAGCTCTGGCAATGTGCTATCCCACACCACATTGGCACTTCATAGAGATTGCAGAAAGATCTTAGATTTTGTTACAATTGGGGTTATTAAACCAATTGGATCCGATCAATCGTGAAATTTAATTTCTTGTCGCAGTCCGACTCTCCTGCCAGGGCTGCTGATTCATTGGAACACCATTTACGGATTGGAAAGTGGCCTCGCGACAGAAGTTTCTTCCCCTGACGACGAATTTCTATCTCTTTAACTGAGTACCCTCCCGAGATGAAATCATTCTAATAGAAATCTGTACGAACAATTTTTGCTCCAACAGGAAAAGATTCCTCCTCATCATAAGAGAGCTTATGCATGGCTCTGATAGCCAAGAAGGCAACTGGCTTTATTCGATAAGTCACAGTGTTTAATTTAAAACACTTAACTCATCCGTGGTGTTCTCTCGCCAAACGATACACTGCAAAAAGTCTTCCGGGTACGAAACACGCACGCTACATCTTGCAGATATCTTCACAACTTTAAAAAATCGAAAGCGAAGCGGAATATCAAAGATTTTTTGGCTTAATTGTTGGCCCTGCAAGAAGTAAGTCGTTCAGAGAGCTAGCAGAAGTGATCTCCTGCTTATGTACGCAATAGTGGGCCAAAAACAATTGTGGTACCGATAGTTCCTTTGTTACGAGAGACATGTGTCCTAGATCGATACACTCCCGTAAAAATGCTGAGTACTGAGCTTTCCGTGCTTGTTTTCTGACACCTATATATTTAAATCCTGAAGTAGACAAGAGGCGAACAGAGTATTGACCATTCTCAAGTCGAGTGCAATTTTCAGTAAAACGTTGCTCGCATCGAAAGTCATTTCCCAATATTGCGGTTAGTGTGGCGTCATCAGAATGATGAGCAGGATCGTTGATGATGGTTGCTAAAACCGATTTATGATTTGGCATATTTGACATCCCTGTAGATCTTATCCAACCAAGTTTGGTGTTTTGAAGAGTTCGCAACGTCCTGTCCAAATGAATTTGTCCCATACAAAATATTTTGAAAAACAGACAAACGCTAATTAAAAGGTCAATTCGTTGTAATTGATTAAAATAGGGATCAGCGAGCTACATGTTTTGTGGTATCCTCCTAATGGGGCTCGAATCCGTGATACTGTGAGTCACAAAAGCATCGGATGAAGCACGATAGCTTGTATCCCCTGAGTGCGCAAGAATATGGATTGCATTAGCTGCGAGGCGGAATCTAAAATTGCTCGGCAAGGCATAAATGCTCCAATTCTTTCGTAGATAATAGCAGTTGGAAGGAACAATCGATCGGCATAATATTGGTGATTTTTGGTGGAGGGCTTGATATCTGATGATAAGGTCCGATGATGAATTAGAGCAGAATACTAATGTTGATGAAGTAGATGGCAATGGTGTCAAGTTTGGATCGCATGGAGGTGATGAAAATTATGTGCATTGGTCATAATTCATGTGCAATAATGACCATATCTGCAGTTAGTCAACTTGCATTGCTGCAAGCTATGCGCTTTGCGCAAACAGTTAAGGGAAAGGTGCAACATCTTTGCTTTTTTATATCGAAGATTGGGGTTCAAATTTAAACATCGAGAACACTTAGGCAAATAATTATTCTTCGCATCGCTAAATAAATATATTTGTTGATAGTAGGAGAATTGCCCGCAGATGCGAATTCATACAATCACTGAGCTCCCGAAGACCCTTTGATGATCCCTTCTCGACACATTTTCAGCCAAATATTTACTAAATGTGTGCCTGAAAATTTAAAACATTGTTATCAAATCGATTAATCACCAATCGATTAATCACCTTTTTATATTTAGAATTCGAGGGTTCGATCGAGCGTGTCACGCCGCCTAAACTCGACCGTAGATATTGTAATTTTTCAATATCACTTAGCTCATAATCATTTCCGATGACCGTGGTGAAAGTTGCAGTAAAATCCGGCCAATCAGAATAGGATCCATGATAACGCGCAATTTCAAGATTTGGCAAGCGAGGCTTTCTAGTTCAAAACGAAAGATCCGCATTGTTAGTAATGTCAATAGATGTTAAATTGACAGCGGTTGATGACAGCAGTTGCGACTTGCGATTAGCAGTTAATCCTAGGTAAAGTTGCCTTCAAATCCATGAAAACTGCCGAATATTTAAACCGATGCTCACTTGAGATGATTAATTTCACTCGCGCCAGTAAAGCAGCTTCATTAAACATTGTAACTGCAACAGCGTTTAAATAAACATCGAGTTTATTTGCCGCGAAATAGATTGGGCTTTAACTCGTTAGAAGTCCATTCACTGGGAGATTCATTTTGAGTCAGAACCGAATTTTTTGTATAGGACATTTTTCAATTCGAGAAAAAGTAATACAAAATAAAATAAAATGTCCGAACGCGACAGAGGCATGAAACACCCTTTACTTTTACGGCAAAATAGTAGAGGTTACAAGCGTCGGCGAGATGCAATGGAACCGTTAACTTTTTTGTTGTTGTTGTTCTTGCCGTCAAATTTCCCGAGTTATGGGTACGATGGAATCTGCGTTGGTAAGAAATGTAGAAGTTGGTCTTTTCCAGATAGGTCTCCCAATGTCTTAAGGGTTTGGCAGCTGCCGCTGCCAGGTTGTCCCAGGTTGATCTTTAGAAACGGGGTATCGTTTCCTAATTTTTGGACTTTTAAGTCTTGGTCTGCGATGAACGCGAATATGTAAAATCGATAGGGATTTGCTTTTTTATAATCTTGTTATACCCGTTTTTCGTAGAGTAAAAAGTAACTAAATTCGTTGAAAAGTATGAACGGGCAGATGGAAGCGTTTTCGACCATCGACCGTATATATATTCTTAATCAGAATCTGTAACGGCCTGCAGCGGCAGTTTACAAGAACCGCCAATATAGATCGATAATAGTATGAGGAACCAGTAAAGGCGTTGCCATCTAATATTGTTACCGGTGTAGAAATATGGAAAGAGATATATAGATATCAATAGAGGTATTGATAGTCAGAAATTAGTTTTGTTAATCGTGGCTCCTGTCATTGTTTAATTTGCCAAGAAGTTCCGCCGGCCATTTGCCGATATCGGCCTATTCATTTCTTGGCGAGTTGGAATCCAAACGTGTGCATCTCCGAAAGCCCGAAGCTGAAGTCAACAACGCCTCGTGGTCTGGTGTGGAGTCACCAGTTGCTCTGCCTCTGCAGCAGGGTATTTGAAGGAAGCGATAGCGAATAACTTGGTGAGGATTCTGCCGTTCGTAGTCAAAGCCAAAAGTTGTTGAGGGAGGCATCTCTGCAACGATCGTCGCCAGCAGCAGTGTTGTCCGATCGACTGCGTGAGGATCATAGTCAAAGCCAAAAGTAACAAAATTGAAGTAACATTCTGAAGTGAGTTTAATGTTGAAACTTTTTGCAAGTTGCTAAAGTGAGGCATTTCTGCCAGTATCCTCTACATTGTGCCACTGGAGCGTGGTTGCGGCTGTGCAAGGCAGCGGATTTATTGTTTTGGGGAGAAATCATGTCGATGGCTGGGGTCTTCTCGCTACCAGCCATCAGGAAGCACCCCATGCCTCCGCCATAGAGCCGCGTGTGCGCCTATGTTTTTCGACCAGGAGATTCCTGTCAGCCTCATTTTCGTTCGCTAGTCTCCTGTAGACCAGGAAATTCGTTCAGCCGTTGGATGCTTTTATCAAGTAAAAATACAGTATTTTTCTTCGATTCGAACACTTCCGATAATGTAATGATTTAAGTGCCCGGGAGCCTTTAAGACAAACAGAAAAGGATTTTTTCCGTGTCGGCCAGCAGAGCTGTTTCTATTTATTAGAACATGATAAATTCGGTCGCCAGGGCAACAACAAATGGACGTGAAACCTGTCCTTATTTGAATTCCTATATATATATCACTGCCTTAAAATTGATTAAAGTTTCATTCTAATTACTATCATTTAAGTTATTTTTTCAAAGTAATACCTTTAAATGCGTAGGTCAAGGCAAGAGCTCCCCATACATGGCTAATAAGAAAGTTGTTAGGGAAATTCCTGAGAAAATGGCTCCCGTGATCTCTTTTTTCTTTCAGATTAAACCATCGGAAGATCGATCTTCGTCGTTGGATAAGAAATTGAACAGTGAGTTGTTGAAACTAAATTAAGAATTTTCCGACGAATTTTTTTCTCTTAAAGATAACTTGCCTCGACTAACGTAACGATAAATTATGAAAATACTCTGATTAGAGTTAAACGATTTTAAGATTAGTAGATTTTATAAATTAAAAGAGTCTATGTTTTTTGAAACCGACTAAAGTCGATAGCATGAACAAAAGGAATCGTAGTAAATTATAATGGAGCAAGTGCCCATTAAGAATTTAAGTGCTAACTAATGGAATTGAATTTCCAGACGAACACCGGAATTCGGCAAGGATGCCCGCTGTCACCACTCCTCTTCAACATCGCAGTCGACGAGTTAATGAGCGAAGTATGCTCTTCCAAGCGCGGAATTACGTGGAACCTCAACAGACACCTTGAGGACTTGGACTACGCAGACGACATCTGTCTCATATCGCACAGACTCGGCGACATACAGAGGAAAAGTGACGACCTCGTCAGGATAGCCAGCAGCGTAGGGCTCGAGATAAACATAGCGAAAACAAAAGCTAAGCGCTTCAACCACTCCAGCCAAGGAAACATCAACATAAATGGGAGCCCAATCGAGTTCATTACCACTTTCCCATACCTTGGCACCATCATATCCAACAGTGGTGGGGTGGATGATGATGTCTCCAGTCGTCTTGGCAAAGCCCGCTCAGCATTTGGGAGACTATACCGCATATGGAGAGACCGACAAATCAGCCGACGAACAACGCTCAGGATCTGCAATGCGTGTGTGAAATCCATACTGCTATACGGAAGTGAGACATGACTCGCCACGAAGAAAATAACGCAGAAGCTACAGGCTTTCAGCAACAAATGCCTGAGAGTCATATGTGGGGTATTCTGGCGAAACAGAATAGCCAACACAGAACTGTGGCGCGTTACAGACGGATCCCCGATTCACATACAAATAAGGAAGAAAAAATGAATGTGGATAGGGCACGCTCGCAGAAGAAACCCGAGTAACATTGTGAGGATGGCACTAGACTGGAACCCCCAAGGAAGCAGGAGAGTAGGAAGGCCAAAAGCAACCTGGAGAAGAACCGCTCACCAAGAACTAGCCCAAAACAGACAGCTCAAAATAGAGTTAGATGAAAAGCTCTCGTAGAAGCCCTAAGTTCCCGAGAGGAATAGAAGGAATACAAAAAAAAAAAGTCGAAATTCCTATAAGAAAATACCGATAATTCAATAAGTTGATAAACATTGAAGAAGACAACCTTAGCCCGATTTTCTGAATTCTAGTTTTTTAATCCTACTAACTACTGGATGTAAATAATAGAGAGATAATGTTCCAGTCTTTCCTTATTGTAAGAATTATTATAGAGCTTATCACCATAGAACATAGACAATAAAAATAAATCATGGATGTTTAAATTTAAGGTGAACTGAACTCAGCTAATGTATTCGTGTGCATAGGAAAGGGGTCACCAGAGCCTAGCTGTAAGGCGCGTGATCGTAGGATGGGAGAGCACAACGCGACCCTAATAATAGCCGTGGGTTCGCATCTCTGAATATCTCGTCATCTTTCCTATTTCTTAAACTGTTTTCGCGAATTGTCTGTTCTTTCTTACGAGTTTTTTATTGCTCATTCTTTTGTTGCAGCCCGCTCAATTTTCGAACTATTTATTAATAAAGGGTAGCCCGTGCTTGAATTGGTGCAGGCAAGAACAACACCCCGCAAGCCGACGAGCAAGGCCGGATCCTATAGCGTGCCCCCGCAAGTACCGATTCTCGGAGTCATAGCACAGCACCCGTCGTTACACGTTACACATCAATAGCCAAGTCGATCTGGCAATGTCCTTATGTCCGTCCGTATGAACAACGAGAGCTAAGGAACTATAAAAGCTGGGAAGTTGAGATTCAGCATGTAGACTCCAGAGACATAGACGCAGCCAGTTTATTGACCCATGTTCCACGCCTACTCTAACCCCAACAAATCGCTCAAAATTTTTTGTTAGACTTGTAAGTTGTATTCGATTTTTTTTCATTTTTGAATTAGTAATAGTAATAGAAATTTATAATTCTATCAATTTGCCAAAAAAATGTTTGCCACGCCCACTCTAACGCCCACAAATCGCCTGTCAGTGTTGAAAACTCTCCTTCACACTTTCACAAGCTTAGTAACGGGTATCACATAGTCGGGGTACTCGACTTCTCTTTTGTTTTATGTACGGAAAATAAAGGGTTCTCTTAAGCTGATTTAAAGTTGCTTAAATTTCTTCGGCGATTACTTGTAGATGATAGTTTTTAATAGTTGTCTCCTGTCCTTCTTTAGCTGTAATGTCCTTTAAAAGTGATTTAAATCTGATTAATTTGTGTTCTTTAAAGTGTTGAACAGTTTCTTTCTGGTTAGGTACGGAAATAGTGTGTAACCTTTTAGGCATTAGCCAGGTTAAAGGTCTGTGGTCACTGATGATTTTAAAAAGGTAGGGGCGAAAGTACTAAGTGGCCCAAATTTCCCAATTGCTACCATTTTTTTCTCCACCGTGAAATAATTTTCTTCTCGTGGATTCAGTGTTCTGCTTGCAAAAGAGACCGGTCTGTCAGGACCGAATGGTCCTTGCGACAACACTGCTCCTATTGCCACATTACTAAAATCTGTGGTTAGTGTGAAAGGTATTTTGAAATCGGAATATTTTACACAGCAATATTTTACACATTTCAAGAAAATTTGAAAATTCTTCGGTTAATGCTTTGCCTTTTAAGTGTTGCGTCATTGGTTTGGTTATTTTGGCGAAATCACGCAAAAAATAAATGAGCGTTTGCTCTTATAGAGATGGTGAAAAATTAATGATGTCGGCTAAAACGTTATACATAACTCTTTGGAAAGTTGCTGGAGCGTTTGTAAGACCAAACGGGATATGATTGAATTAGTAATATCCTACTTGTTCCGTGAAGGCTGTTTTAGAGATATGATTAGAATATGTGAATTTCATGTTAGCTACGAGTATATAAGCTTGGACAAAGAAATAAAAATTAAGTTTAAAATATCAACACAACGAATGTAGACGTTCTGTTATTTTGCAGTCTCTTTACAGACACAGATTTTTTTTTTTTTTTTGTGTAACAGTATCTTTATTTACATCTGCCCAAGAGGACAATCAATTAAATTTTTGTGTTACGTGGGCGGTTATGTAGATTCCCTAGAGAATCTTATATTTGATATCTATGGTCATCAGAGGATTCCTTTAGGGAATCTGGAAGGGCAGGTCAAGTGGATGGTATCTTCGGAGTCTTCTGCGCTGTAGGCTTTTGTCAAGGAGGCTGATTGCTAGATGGTTCTCCTGCTTCTCCAGGTAGGAGGAGTCGCTTGTGAGGAGTCTTAAAACTCCCCACAAATCCGGGTGCAGGAGATCGGCGTAGCAACAGCGAAGACGGCTGGAATGCGAGAGGAGTCAAGGGCGGTTAGGTCAAACGGGAAATAATGGACCTCGGACCCCGGCAAAGCGGAGAGACCGTGAAATAACGGTACCGCGCTTGACCTTGGACTCAAGCCAGCCAAGGGCACAAAGGTTGAACGGTAACGGTGCGGACTTTGGACAAGCACAAAGAGGACGCACCGTGAACTAACGGGACATGTTTGGACCTTGTACCCGAGCGAGCCGTGTGCAAAGGGGGATTTAACGGGATTCCCGCAGCCGATATAAGGGACTGCGCAGGCGCAGCTCGGGACAGTCAACAAAAAGTACGCGAAGGGCCATACAGCCACATAGTAGATCGGGAAAAGTACGCGGACAGTCAGCGAGAATGTACGCCACACGGGCAGACAGTCAATACCGAGTGATAGGGAAGCAGCGAAAACACAAGTGCGTCAAGCGAGCATCCAGAGAGGATCTCCGCAAGTAATGACCAGCGAAGGACGAACACCAGGACCTAGCGTGGTCAAAAAGGGACGGTGGAGTCAGTGGCCGCAACGGTGGTTCGGAGAAAAGCGCTAGCTTATCTCACGGACGATACACCCTTCCCCATAACATCAGGTTTACCTGAGGTGGAGTCAGTGGTCGGCAAAGGTGGTTCGGGGAGGAGTACTAGCATGTCTCACGGACGATACACCCTGTCGCCATAACATCCTAAGCCCCAGGCGAGCGGGTACGGATCCGCCATCGGAAGCGACGCAAGACGACGAAGGAAGGACGGCGAAGAGGCAACGACGCGCATCCGACGGCGAGGGTCGAGGGATGGAGGAAGCTCCTGAAGCCCCCATGCCCACAATTAATGGTGCCGGGTGGCTGAACGGAGTCAAAATCCTGAAGTGCAAACGGTCTGCCAACTGGAGGCGTTGTGGGAGGGGCCCCAGCTGGAGGTGGTGGATAGGGGGCTAATCGCAATCCAAGAGGACCGTGCGCTGAAGCTGCTACAGCGACAGAATCCGGATATACCAACCGCGGACTGGAAGGTTCTGCACCTTGCGACCCTATCACCCAAGGAGGGGGGCCATAGTGCAGTCCTCCAGATAAATAAGGAGACGGAGGACATCCTCTATCCGAGATACGGGAAGATGGCGAGGGGCATGGGGAGCGCGTACCTGCGCCTCAAAAAACGCCATCCCGGGGATGAGGATGCTCACACCCTGAAGGCAGGCGAAGTGGAGAAGGACCTAGGTCTGTAAACCATCGCGGAAGCCGCCCAGGGACTTTCGCTAGGCGAGACGGATGAGGAGGACGGAGACCTGAAGTTGACAGTCAACCCGTCGAATGGAGATGAGCCCAGTACGCATGCCACTGAGGGTGCTGCAGCTCAATCTTCATAAAAGCAAGGTTGCGTCGGCGGAACTCCTCATCGCCCTGGAGCAAGGATCCGCAGTCATAGCTTTGGTCCAAGAGCCATGGAATGCCTCGGGCAATGCCCACGCCGGACTAAAGTCCTCCAATTATAACCTCTTCTACACACCATCGGTAAGCAGAAACAGAGCCGCCGTACTTGTACGGAAGGGCCTGCATACTAACCTTATGTTAAATTACAGCACGGATGACCTGGCTGTTGTAATGCTTGAGAGCGAGAGGAACCGCCTTTTGGTAGCTTCCTGCTACATGGAACACGACAGAACGGCCCCACCGGAAGAACTCAGGAGCATGGTGGAAGCCAGCCCGAACGACCAACAACTGATCGTGGGTGCAGTGCCAACGCGCATCAGAGCCAGGAAGAGGACCACGCCACCCTGGTGGAATGGAAATCTCTCGCTTCTACGCAATAACCTCCGAGAATATTTCAAAATCGCCAAAGACGCGAATATCAATGGGGAATACAATATCCTACTCAGGGATTACAAGAAGGAAATACGCAGGGCACAAAGAAGCTCGTTGAGATACTTCTGCTCCAGTATCGAGAAAGCCCCAGAAAGCTCTAGACTCAGGAAGCAGCCAATCATACAGAGTCAGCTCAAACGCGATGACGAACAGTGGACTGAGTGCAGCGAAGGGGCCCTAACAGCACTAAAGCATGCTAACTTTTTTTTTTTTTTTTTTATGCGCGAGTCCCACGGCCACACCTCCCATCCAACCGACCGAGGGGCGCTGCCGTGAATCGTACGGCTCGAATCGCGGGAAGATAGACGCGATATAGAAGACAGTAAAGGACGAGGAAATATATGTATATAGTAGTAAGATCTAAGAATTCGTTAAGTACGTTAGTATTGATCGCTTTAAAAACGGCAGGGAGTCAGAATTAGAGATAATAGGATAGAATCTATTATAGTCAGATCATGCAACTCATAGTTAGATCTACAATGATTTAAAATTAGAGGTACGTAGTTTCTAGTAAATCTGCTTGGAACAGTGAAGTTTAGCCGACTAACCAAGTCGGGACTATCCACATCACCACGAATAAGGTTAAAAATAAAGACTGTTCCAAGCATCGTTCTACGGTTAGCTAAGGAGGGTAAGTTAATTAACATTAATCTACTCGAATAAGGAGGTAATCTACGGTTTGCATCCCAATTAAGGCGCCGTAAGGCAAAAAGTAAGAAGTTCTTTTGAACCGATTCAATGCGGTCCGAGTAAACTTCATATTGTGGATTCCAAACAGGTGATCCATACTCGAGGATCGAACGGACTAGAGAAATAAATAAGGTTTTGGTCATGTAAGGATCATCAAATTCCTTTGACCACCGTTTTATAAAACCAAGCACACCCCTGGCCTTATTGACAATAGACGAACTATGCTCTGAAAATTTATGTTTAGGGTCCAGAAGAACACCACGATCATCAACATCTGTTATCTGTGTTACACATATGTGTTATTATATGACCTAGGTGGCTCCCTTGTGGGACGCCGGATGTGACTCGAAGAATACAAGAAAGAGAATTTTTAAAGAGGACCCGTTGCGTCCTGCCATTCAGATAACTTAGAATCCAATTTAGGAGATCAACAGGGAAACCTAATAAATCAAGTTTTTTTTATTAAAAGTGAATGATTAACAGAGTCGAATGCTTCACTAAAATCCGTATAAATGACATATGTTTGAAGATTATTTTTGAAGCCCTGTACTACGAAGGAGGTTAGCTCCAGAAGGTTAGTAGTTGTTGATCTGCGTTTCATGAACCCATGCTGACATGGTGATATAATTGACCTACAAAAGTGCTGCAAATGAGGAGTGATTACGTTTTCAAAAAGCTTAGGGATAGCAGACAATTTGGAGATTCCTCTGTAATTGCTTGCATCCGATTTGCTACCTTTTTTATGGAGAGCGATCACAAAGGACTCCTTCCATATTTGGGCGAACTGTGTAGATTCCAGAGGCTTCCGCACAGAATCTAAGCACACAGCCAGGAATTCCGTCGGGACCTGGCGAATAGACAGGCTTAACTCGCTGAAGATCATAAAGCAGTGAGCTTTCGGTTAAAGTGGGACAGAATATTAAATTTGACTTTGATACTGCGTAAGAGTAAGGCCGTTCGGAATGAGGTAACGTAGAATATGTGGTTTGAAAAAACTTGGCAAATAGATCGGCTATTGCCTGATCCGATGTTACCGAAGTATTTTCAAAAAATAGCAAGTTACCCTTTGTTGTTTGCGCTTAGTGTTAACGAAATTAAAAAACTGTTTGGGATCCTGTGCGAACTGGAACTTACAACGGTTTAAATAATTCTTATAACACTGCCCATTAATCACGGTAAAATTTAACCGAGCACTTACATATTTAGAAAATATAGATTGAGAACCGGTATTTTTAAATTTTATATAAAGTCTGGACTTAACATTTCTTAACACTCTTTATTAAACCAAGGAGGTTTGTTAGAGGTAGACGGATAGTACATCGGAACACAAGAGTTGAAAAATGATTTAATTGCAGTATAAAAAATATCTATGGCATCGGCTATTATGTTGCAAGAATATAGATCGGCCCTATTAAAGCCAGATATAAAAAGATTTAGCCTCCGAAAGCTTGCCTTACGAAAACAATGAATTTGTTTGGTTGACTTATCTGGCCTCTCTTTTATTACGGTACCTGTGTCGATTGTCACCTCGAAAGTTGGATGGTATGGATCTTCTGGTTGACTAAGAGGTCCTACTCTAGTCAGAAACACACTTTCAGGACTTGTAACAAAACATAGATCCAATAAACGACCAAGAGAATTTCGAATATAATTAACTTGCGACAACGATATGTCAAGCAAGCCGTCAATAAAGTCATGCTGTGCTATAGGCAGGAGAATATTCGACTGTTCTTCTGTGGACCACTTAGTGCCTAGTATATTAAAGTCACCTAGAACAACTAGTTGGTCCCTATCGGACAGTCTGTTTGAAACGGATTGGATAGCGGACAAATGTTTAATATATTCAGGAAATTCAGAAGACGGCGGAATGTACGAGCACGTAATATAAACATAGCTATCAGAAAATGACAGCTTTACGCATAAGAATTCTTTGTTACGGAACTCGTCAAAAAGTACCTCCTCTGACGTGAGGGTAGACCTAACAGCAATTTGGACTCCTCCTCCCCGCCTGGAGGGACGATCATGCCTGTATACTGTGTACATACCTGGGAGAACTTCGGAGTTAAGTATCTCCGGTTTTAACCAAGTCTCTGTAAACACAATAATATGGGAGAGGGGTTTTGGCACTGCAGGTTGTATTTCTGAAGTGCCAACTTGTGCCGGTAGCCCGGACTCAATATTCCTTTGTGGTGGTAAACAATTCGGGACGGGAGGAATCCCCGGAATCTGTAGCAATCCCAGACTGGACTCCTTCGACAACCGATTGATCGGATTGCACCAAATCTTTTTTAGCTGCCGATCTAAGCAACATTTGAAGGTTTGCTGCGATCGTGAACTGATCAGCTGTGGAGTCCTGTTGATCACTTGCCGAAGGTTGCGGCACATTACGCTTAGGCAGCCTACCACCAGCAGCTTTCTTGCGCTTTGGAGATTCTTCTAATAGTTTGAGGCTATTGAATTGTGAATCAAGCGCAAAAAGAAGATCATCAGCTCGACGAAAACTATCTCTAGCCACGCCAAAACTTTTGATCAGTCTTTTCAAGCCACCTTTAGTTTGGCGCATAAAGAGTTGCATTTCATTCGCAACTCCTAGGCAAGTATCACAACAGTATTTTCGATTATGGCCTTTAGCTAGGTCATCACTTGTTCGGCCGTTAAAACCAGCGCACTTAGTGTGCACCATTCTATCACATAGCCAACAGGTCATTTTTGATTGCTCAGGCTTTATTACCTGACGGCATTTGTTATGGAAGCAGACAACATTGGTTTCCATGTTTAATTGGGTTTTGACCACTGTACCAAATGACAAAATCAGAAAATGTACCGCAAGAACGCAGTCTGCACTTTAGGATTTTGTGTGGGAGAGCGAGAAAGCGGATTCACCGTGCAGTTAAGTACAAAAACAACACCAAACAGCACTACGGACAACGCACGAAAGAGAGAGTAAACAAAACGCAAAGACAGAAAGTGAATTAATTTGAATTTGAATTAATTTATTAAAATAATGCACATATCACAATAGATTCACTCGCGAAGCGATCGGAACTTTAACTAGTACGGATTACGAAATTGAATTATTAAAGAATTTGTTAAATTCCACCGCTGGATTTAGCAAAACAAACCGTTCGCTTTGAAGCTAGAAATATGAAAAAAAAAAATGTACCGAGATATCCGATGCCAACAAGCACCAGGACCTCGTAACTGGAGAAGAGCATCTCCCAACAGATCTAATATACTCCAGAAGAATCCAATGGGCTATAGACTCCTTTGCGGGAATAAAAGCACCGGGACTAGATGGAATATTTCCAGCCATGCTACAGGTGTCCATAGAAGTGATCACCCCATGGCTACACGCTATATTCACAGCTTGCTGAAGCACGGGCTATATCCCCATCCAATGGAGGACCTCTAGGGAATACAATATCCTACTCAGGGATTACAAGAAGGAAATACGCAGGGCACAAAGAAGCTCGTTGAGATACTTCTGCTCCAGTATCGAGAAAGCCCCAGAAAGCTCTAGACTCAGGAAGCAGCCAATCATACAGAGTCAGCTCAAACGCGATGACGAACAGTGGACTGAGTGCAGCGAAGGGGCCCTAACAGCACTAAAGCATGCTCACTTTTTTTTTTTTTTTTGTTTTATGCGCGAGTCCCACGGCCACACCTCCCATCCAACCGACCGAGGGGCGCTGCCGTGAATCGTACGGCTCGAATCGCGGGAAGATAGACGCGATATAGAAGACAGTAAAGGACGAGGAAATATATGTATATAGTAGTAAGATCTAAGAATTCGTTAAGTACGTTAGTATTGATCGCTTTAAAAACGGCAGGGAGTCAGAATTAGAGATAATAGGATAGAATCTATTATAGTCAGATCATGCAACTCATAGTTAGATCTACAATGATTTAAAATTAGAGGTACGTAGTTTCTAGTAAATCTGCTTGGAACAGTGAAGTTTAGCCGACTAACCAAGTCGGGACTATCCACATCACCACGAATAAGGTTAAAAATAAAGACTGTTCCAAGCATCGTTCTACGGTTAGCTAAGGAGGGTAAGTTAATTAACATTAATCTACTCGAATAAGGAGGTAATCTACGGTTTGCATCCCAATTAAGGCGCCGTAAGGCAAAAAGTAAGAAGTTCTTTTGAACCGATTCAATGCGGTCCGAGTAAACTTCATATTGTGGATTCCAAACAGGTGATCCATACTCGAGGATCGGACGGACTAGAGAAATAAATAAGGTTTTGGTCATGTAAGGATCATCAAATTCCTTTGACCACCGTTTTATAAAACCAAGCACACCCCTGGCCTTATTGACAATAGACGAACTATGCTCTGAAAATTTATGTTTAGGGTCCAGAAGAACACCACGATCATCAACATCTGTTATCTGTGTTACACATATGTGTTATTATATGACCTAGGTGGCTCCCTTGTGGGACGCCGGATGTGACTCGAAGAATACAAGAAAGAGAATTTTTAAAGAGGACCCGTTGCGTCCTGCCATTCAGATAACTTAGAATCCAATTTAGGAGATCAACAGGGAAACCTAATAAATCAAGTTTTTTTTATTAAAAGTGAATGATTAACAGAGTCGAATGCTTCACTAAAATCCGTATAAATGACATATGTTTGAAGATTATTTTTGAAGCCCTGTACTACGAAGGAGGTTAGCTCCAGAAGGTTAGTAGTTGTTGATCTGCGTTTCATGAACCCATGCTGACATGGTGATATAATTGACCTACAAAAGTGCTGCAAATGAGGAGTGATTACGTTTTCAAAAAGCTTAGGGATAGCAGACAATTTGGAGATTCCTCTGTAATTGCTTGCATCCGATTTGCTACCTTTTTTATGGAGAGCGATCACAAAGGACTCCTTCCATATTTGGGCGAACTGTGTAGATTCCAGAGGCTTCCGCACAGAATCTAAGCACACAGCCAGGAATTCCGTCGGGACCTGGCGAATAGACAGGCTTAACTCGCTGAAGATCATAAAGCAGTGAGCTTTCGGTTAAAGTGGGACAGAATATTAAATTTGACTTTGATACTGCGTAAGAGTAAGGCCGTTCGGAATGAGGTAACGTAGAATATGTGGTTTGAAAAAACTTGGCAAATAGATCGGCTATTGCCTGATCCGATGTTACCGAAGTATTTTCAAAAAATAGCAAGTTACCCTTTGTTGTTTGCGCTTAGTGTTAACGAAATTAAAAAACTGTTTGGGATCCTGTGCGAACTGGAACTTACAACGGTTTAAATAATTCTTATAACACTGCCCATTAATCACGGTAAAATTTAACCGAGCACTTACATATTTAGAAAATATAGATTGAGAACCGGTATTTTTAAATTTTATATAAAGTCTGGACTTAACATTTCTTAACACTCTTTATTAAACCAAGGAGGTTTGTTAGAGGTAGACGGATAGTACATCGGAACACAAGAGTTGAAAAATGATTTAATTGCAGTATAAAAAATATCTATGGCATCGGCTATTATGTTGCAAGAATATAGATCGGCCCTATTAAAGCCAGATATAAAAAGATTTAGCCTCCGAAAGCTTGCCTTACGAAAACAATGAATTTGTTTGGTTGACTTATCTGGCCTCTCTTTTATTACGGTACCTGTGTCGATTGTCACCTCGAAAGTTGGATGGTATGGATCTTCTGGTTGACTAAGAGGTCCTACTCTAGTCAGAAACACACTTTCAGGACTTGTAACAAAACATAGATCCAATAAACGACCAAGAGAATTTCGAATATAATTAACTTGCGACAACGATATGTCAAGCAAGCCGTCAATAAAGTCATGCTGTGCTATAGGCAGGAGAATATTCGACTGTTCTTCTGTGGACCACTTAGTGCCTAGTATATTAAAGTCACCTAGAACAACTAGTTGGTCCCTATCGGACAGTCTGTTTGAAACGGATTGGATAGCGGACAAATGGTTAATATATTCAGGAAATTCAGAAGACGGCGGAATGTACGAGCACGTAATATAAACATAGCTATCAGAAAATGACAGCTTTACGCATAAGAATTCTATGTTACGGAACTCGTCAAAAAGTACCTCCTCTGACGTGAGGGTAGACCTAACAGCAATTTGGACTCCTCCTCCCCGCCTGGAGGGACGATCATGCCTGTATACTGTGTACATACCTGGGAGAACTTCGGAGTTAAGTATCTCCGGTTTTAACCAAGTCTCTGTAAACACAATAATATGGGAGAGGGGTTTTGGCACTGCAGGTTGTATTTCTGAAGTGCCAACTTGTGCCGGTAGCCCGGACTCAATATTCCTTTGTGGTGGTAAACAATTCGGGACGGGAGGAATCCCCGGAATCTGTAGCAATCCCAGACTGGACTCCTTCGACAACCGATTGATCGGATTGCACCAAATCTTTTTTAGCTGCCGATCTAAGCAACATTTGAAGGTTTGCTGCGATCGTGAACTGATCAGCTGTGGAGTCCTGTTGATCACTTGCCGAAGGTTGCGGCACATTACGCTTAGGCAGCCTACCACCAGCAGCTTTCTTGCGCTTTGGAGATTCTTCTAATAGTTTGAGGCTATTGAATTGTGAATCAAGCGCAGAAAGAAGATCATCAGCTCGACGAAAACTATCTCTAGCCACGCCAAAACTTTTGATCAGTCTTTTCAAGCCACCTTTAGTTTGGCGCATAAAGAGTTGCATTTCATTCGCAACTCCTAGGCAAGTATCACAACAGTATTTTCGATTATGGCCTTTAGCTAGGTCATCACTTGTTCGGCCGTTAAAACCAGCGCACTTAGTGTGCACCATTCTATCACATAGCCAACAGGTCATTTTTGATTGCTCAGGCTTTATTACCTGACGGCATTTGTTATGGAAGCAGACAACATTGGTTTCCATGTTTAATTGGGTTTTGACCACTGTACCAAATGACAAAATCAGAAAATGTACCGCAAGAACGCAGTCTGCACTTTAGGATTTTGTGTGGGAGAGCGAGAAAGCGGATTCACCGTGCAGTTAAGTACAAAAACAACACCAAACAGCACTACGGACAACGCACGAAAGAGAGAGTAAACAAAACGCAAAGACAGAAAGTGAATTAATTTGAATTTGAATTAATTTATTAAAATAATGCACATATCACAATAGATTCACTCGCGAAGCGATCGGAACTTTAACTAGTACGGATTACGAAATTGAATTATTAAAGAATTTGTTAAATTCCACCGCTGGATTTAGCAAAACAAACCGTTCGCTTTGAAGCTAGAAATATGAAAAAAAAAAAATGTACCGAGATATCCGATGCCAACAAGCACCAGGACCTCGTAACTGGAGAAGAGCATCTCCCAACAGATCTAATATACTCCAGAAGAATCCAATGGGCTATAGACTCCTTTGCGGGAATAAAAGCACCGGGACTAGATGGAATATTTCCAGCCATGCTACAGGTGTCCATAGAAGTGATCACCCCATGGCTACACGCTATATTCACAGCTTGCTGAAGCACGGGCTATATCCCCATCCAATGGAGGACCTCTAGGGAATACAATATCCTACTCAGGGATTACAAGAAGGAAATACGCAGGGCACAAAGAAGCTCGTTGAGATACTTCTGCTCCAGTATCGAGAAAGCCCCAGAAAGCTCTAGACTCAGGAAGCAGCCAATCATACAGAGTCAGCTCAAACGCGATGACGAACAGTGGACTGAGTGCAGCGAAGGGGCCCTAACAGCACTAAAGCATGCTCACTTTTTTTTTTTTTTTTGTTTTATGCGCGAGTCCCACGGCCACACCTCCCATCCAACCGACCGAGGGGCGCTGCCGTGAATCGTACGGCTCGAATCGCGGGAAGATAGACGCGATATAGAAGACAGTAAAGGACGAGGAAATATATGTATATAGTAGTAAGATCTAAGAATTCGTTAAGTACGTTAGTATTGATCGCTTTAAAAACGGCAGGGAGTCAGAATTAGAGATAATAGGATAGAATCTATTATAGTCAGATCATGCAACTCATAGTTAGATCTACAATGATTTAAAATTAGAGGTACGTAGTTTCTAGTAAATCTGCTTGGAACAGTGAAGTTTAGCCGACTAACCAAGTCGGGACTATCCACATCACCACGAATAAGGTTAAAAATAAAGACTGTTCCAAGCATCGTTCTACGGTTAGCTAAGGAGGGTAAGTTAATTAACATTAATCTACTCGAATAAGGAGGTAATCTACGGTTTGCATCCCAATTAAGGCGCCGTAAGGCAAAAAGTAAGAAGTTCTTTTGAACCGATTCAATGCGGTCCGAGTAAACTTCATATTGTGGATTCCAAACAGGTGATCCATACTCGAGGATCGGACGGACTAGAGAAATAAATAAGGTTTTGGTCATGTAAGGATCATCAAATTCCTTTGACCACCGTTTTATAAAACCAAGCACACCCCTGGCCTTATTGACAATAGACGAACTATGCTCTGAAAATTTATGTTTAGGGTCCAGAAGAACACCACGATCATCAACATCTGTTATCTATGTTACACATATGTGTTATTATATGACCTAGGTGGCTCCCTTGTGGGACGCCGGATGTGACTCGAAGAATACAAGAAAGAGAATTTTTAAAGAGGACCCGTTGCGTCCTGCCATTCAGATAACTTAGAATCCAATTTAGGAGATCAACAGGGAAACCTAATAAATCAAGTTTTTTTTATTAAAAGTGAATGATTAACAGAGTCGAATGCTTCACTAAAATCCGTATAAATGACATATGTTTGAAGATTATTTTTGAAGCCCTGTACTACGAAGGAGGTTAGCTCCAGAAGGTTAGTAGTTGTTGATCTGCGTTTCATGAACCCATGCTGACATGGTGATATAATTGACCTACACCGTTGCGTCCTGCCATTCAGATAACTTAGAATCCAATTTAGGAGATCAACAGGGAAACCTAATAAATCAAGTTTTTTTTATTAAAAGTGAATGATTAACAGAGTCGAATGCTTGACTAAAATCCGTATAAATGACATATGTTTGAAGATTATTTTTGAAGCCCTGTACTACGAAGGAGGTTAGCTCCAGAAGGTTAGTAGTTGTTGATCTGCGTTTCATGAACCCATGCTGACATGGTGATATAATTGACCTACAAAAGTGCTGCAAATGAGGAGTGATTACGTTTTCAAAAAGCTTAGGGATAGCAGACAATTTGGAGATTCCTCTGTAATTGCTTGCATCCGATTTGCTACCTTTTTTATGGAGAGCGATCACAAAGGACTCCTTCCATATTTGGGCGAACTGTGTAGATTCCAGAGGCTTCCGCACAGAATCTAAGCACACAGCCAGGAATTCCGTCGGGACCTGGCGAATAGACAGGCTTAACTCGCTGAAGATCATAAAGCAGTGAGCTTTCGGTTAAAGTGGGACAGAATATTAAATTTGACTTTGATACTGCGTAAGAGTAAGGCCGTTCGGAATGAGGTAACGTAGAATATGTGGTTTGAAAAAACTTGGCAAATAGATCGGCTATTGCCTGATCCGATGTTACCGAAGTATTTTCAAAAAATAGCAAGTTACCCTTTGTTGTTTGCGCTTAGTGTTAACGAAATTAAAAAACTGTTTGGGATCCTGTGCGAACTAGAACTTACAACGGTTTAAATAATTCTTATAACACTGCCCATTAATCACGGTAAAATTTAACCGAGCACTTACATATTTAGAAAATATAGATTGAGAACCGGTATTTTTAAATTTTATATAAAGTCTGGACTTAACATTTCTTAACACTCTTTATTAAACCAAGGAGGTTTGTTAGAGGTAGACGGATAGTACATCGGAACACAAGAGTTGAAAAATGATTTAATTGCAGTATAAAAAATATCTATGGCATCGGCTATTATGTTGCAAGAATATAGATCGGCCCTATTAAAGCCAGATATAAAAAGATTTAGCCTCCGAAAGCTTGCCTTACGAAAACAATGAATTTGTTTGGTTGACTTATCTGGCCTCTCTTTTATTACGGTACCTGTGTCGATTGTCACCTCGAAAGTTGGATGGTATGGATCTTCTGGTTGACTAAGAGGTCCTACTCTAGTCAGAAACACACTTTCAGGACTTGTAACAAAACATAGATCCAATAAACGACCAAGAGAATTTCGAATATAATTAACTTGCGACAACGATATGTCAAGCAAGCCGTCAATAAAGTCATGCTGTGCTATAGGCAGGAGAATATTCGACTGTTCTTCTGTGGACCACTTAGTGCCTAGTATATTAAAGTCACCTAGAACAACTAGTTGGTCCCTATCGGACAGTCTGTTTGAAACGGATTGGATAGCGGACAAATGGTTAATATATTCAGGAAATTCAGAAGACGGCGGAATGTACGAGCACGTAATATAAACATAGCTATCAGAAAATGACAGCTTTACGCATAAGAATTCTATGTTACGGAACTCGTCAAAAAGTACCTCCTCTGACGTGAGGGTAGACCTAACAGCAATTTGGACTCCTCCTCCCCGCCTGGAGGGACGATCATGCCTGTATACTGTGTACATACCTGGGAGAACTTCGGAGTTAAGTATCTCCGGTTTTAACCAAGTCTCTGTAAACACAATAATATGGGAGAGGGGTTTTGGCACTGCAGGTTGTATTTCTGAAGTGCCAACTTGTGCCGGTAGCCCGGACTCAATATTCCTTTGTGGTGGTAAACAATTCGGGACGGGAGGAATCCCCGGAATCTGTAGCAATCCCAGACTGGACTCCTTCGACAACCGATTGATCGGATTGCACCAAATCTTTTTTAGCTGCCGATCTAAGCAACATTTGAAGGTTTGCTGCGATCGTGAACTGATCAGCTGTGGAGTCCTGTTGATCACTTGCCGAAGGTTGCGGCACATTACGCTTAGGCAGCCTACCACCAGCAGCTTTCTTGCGCTTTGGAGATTCTTCTAATAGTTTGAGGCTATTGAATTGTGAATCAAGCGCAGAAAGAAGATCATCAGCTCGACGAAAACTATCTCTAGCCACGCCAAAACTTTTGATCAGTCTTTTCAAGCCACCTTTAGTTTGGCGCATAAAGAGTTGCATTTCATTCGCAACTCCTAGGCAAGTATCACAACAGTATTTTCGATTATGGCCTTTAGCTAGGTCATCACTTGTTCGGCCGTTAAAACCAGCGCACTTAGTGTGCACCATTCTATCACATAGCCAACAGGTCATTTTTGATTGCTCAGGCTTTATTACCTGACGGCATTTGTTATGGAAGCAGACAACATTGGTTTCCATGTTTAATTGGGTTTTGACCACTGTACCAAATGACAAAATCAGAAAATGTACCGCAAGAACGCAGTCTGCACTTTAGGATTTTGTGTGGGAGAGCGAGAAAGCGGATTCACCGTGCAGTTAAGTACAAAAACAACACCAAACAGCACTACGGACAACGCACGAAAGAGAGAGTAAACAAAACGCAAAGACAGAAAGTGAATTAATTTGAATTTGAATTAATTTATTAAAATAATGCACATATCACAATAGATTCACTCGCGAAGCGATCGGAACTTTAACTAGTACGGATTACGAAATTGAATTATTAAAGAATTTGTTAAATTCCACCGCTGGATTTAGCAAAACAAACCGTTCGCTTTGAAGCTAGAAATATGAAAAAAAAAAATGTACCGAGATATCCGATGCCAACAAGCACCAGGACCTCGTAACTGGAGAAGAGCATCTCCCAACAGATCTAATATACTCCAGAAGAATCCAATGGGCTATAGACTCCTTTGCGGGAATAAAAGCACCGGGACTAGATGGAATATTTCCAGCCATGCTACAGGTGTCCATAGAAGTGATCACCCCATGGCTACACGCTATATTCACAGCTTGCTGAAGCACGGGCTATATCCCCATCCAATGGAGGACCTCTAGGGAATACAATATCCTACTCAGGGATTACAAGAAGGAAATACGCAGGGCACAAAGAAGCTCGTTGAGATACTTCTGCTCCAGTATCGAGAAAGCCCCAGAAAGCTCTAGACTCAGGAAGCAGCCAATCATACAGAGTCAGCTCAAACGCGATGACGAACAGTGGACTGAGTGCAGCGAAGGGGCCCTAACAGCACTAAAGCATGCTCACTTTTTTTTTTTTTTTTGTTTTATGCGCGAGTCCCACGGCCACACCTCCCATCCAACCGACCGAGGGGCGCTGCCGTGAATCGTACGGCTCGAATCGCGGGAAGATAGACGCGATATAGAAGACAGTAAAGGACGAGGAAATATATGTATATAGTAGTAAGATCTAAGAATTCGTTAAGTACGTTAGTATTGATCGCTTTAAAAACGGCAGGGAGTCAGAATTAGAGATAATAGGATAGAATCTATTATAGTCAGATCATGCAACTCATAGTTAGATCTACAATGATTTAAAATTAGAGGTACGTAGTTTCTAGTAAATCTGCTTGGAACAGTGAAGTTTAGCCGACTAACCAAGTCGGGACTATCCACATCACCACGAATAAGGTTAAAAATAAAGACTGTTCCAAGCATCGTTCTACGGTTAGCTAAGGAGGGTAAGTTAATTAACATTAATCTACTCGAATAAGGAGGTAATCTACGGTTTGCATCCCAATTAAGGCGCCGTAAGGCAAAAAGTAAGAAGTTCTTTTGAACCGATTCAATGCGGTCCGAGTAAACTTCATATTGTGGATTCCAAACAGGTGATCCATACTCGAGGATCGGACGGACTAGAGAAATAAATAAGGTTTTGGTCATGTAAGGATCATCAAATTCCTTTGACCACCGTTTTATAAAACCAAGCACACCCCTGGCCTTATTGACAATAGACGAACTATGCTCTGAAAATTTATGTTTAGGGTCCAGAAGAACACCACGATCATCAACATCTGTTATCTGTGTTACACATATGTGTTATTATATGACCTAGGTGGCTCCCTTGTGGGACGCCGGATGTGACTCGAAGAATACAAGAAAGAGAATTTTTAAAGAGGACCCGTTGCGTCCTGCCATTCAGATAACTTAGAATCCAATTTAGGAGATCAACAGGGAAACCTAATAAATCAAGTTTTTTTTATTAAAAGTGAATGATTAACAGAGTCGAATGCTTCACTAAAATCCGTATAAATGACATATGTTTGAAGATTATTTTTAAAGCCCTGTACTACGAAGGAGGTTAGCTCCAGAATGTTAGTAGTTGTTGATCTGCGTTTCATGAACCCATGCTGACATGGTGATATAATTGACCTACAAAAGTGCTGCAAATGAGGAGTGATAACGTTTTCAAAAAGCTTAGGGATAGCAGACAATTTGGAGATTCCTCTGTAATTGCTTGCATCCGATTTGCTACCTTTTTTATGGAGAGCGATCACAAAGGACTCCTTCCATATTTGGGCGAACTGTGTAGATTCCAGAGGCTTCCGCACAGAATCTAAGCACACAGCCAGGAATTCCGTCGGGACCTGGCGAATAGACAGGCTTAACTCGCTGAAGATCATAAAGCAGTGAGCTTTCGGTTAAAGTGGGACAGAATATTAAATTTGACTTTGATACTGCGTAAGAGTAAGGCCGTTCGGAATGAGGTAACGTAGAATATGTGGTTTGAAAAAACTTGGCAAATAGATCGGCTATTGCCTGATCCGATGTTACCGAAGTATTTTCAAAAAATAGCAAGTTACCCTTTGTTGTTTGCGCTTAGTGTTAACGAAATTAAAAAACTGTTTGGGATCCTGTGCGAACTGGAACTTACAACGGTTTAAATAATTCTTATAACACTGCCCATTAATCACGGTAAAATTTAACCGAGCACTTACATATTTAGAAAATATAGATTGAGAACCGGTATTTTTAAATTTTATATAAAGTCTGGACTTAACATTTCTTAACACTCTTTATTAAACCAAGGAGGTTTGTTAGAGGTAGACGGATAGTACATCGGAACACAAGAGTTGAAAAATGATTTAATTGCAGTATAAAAAATATCTATGGCATCGGCTATTATGTTGCAAGAATATAGATCGGCCCTATTAAAGCCAGATATAAAAAGATTTAGCCTCCGAAAGCTTGCCTTACGAAAACAATGAATTTGTTTGGTTGACTTATCTGGCCTCTCTTTTATTACGGTACCTGTGTCGATTGTCACCTCGAAAGTTGGATGGTATGGATCTTCTGGTTGACTAAGAGGTCCTACTCTAGTCAGAAACACACTTTCAGGACTTGTAACAAAACATAGATCCAATAAACGACCAAGAGAATTTCGAATATAATTAACTTGCGACAACGATATGTCAAGCAAGCCGTCAATAAAGTCATGCTGTGCTATAGGCAGGAGAATATTCGACTGTTCTTCTGTGGACCACTTAGTGCCTAGTATATTAAAGTCACCTAGAACAACTAGTTGGTCCCTATCGGACAGTCTGTTTGAAACGGATTGGATAGCGGACAAATGGTTAATATATTCAGGAAATTCAGAAGACGGCGGAATGTACGAGCACGTAATATAAACATAGCTATCAGAAAATGACAGCTTTACGCATAAGAATTCTATGTTACGGAACTCGTCAAAAAGTACCTCCTCTGACGTGAGGGTAGACCTAACAGCAATTTGGACTCCTCCTCCCCGCCTGGAGGGACGATCATGCCTGTATACTGTGTACATACCTGGGAGAACTTCGGAGTTAAGTATCTCCGGTTTTAACCAAGTCTCTGTAAACACAATAATATGGGAGAGGGGTTTTGGCACTGCAGGTTGTATTTCTGAAGTGCCAACTTGTGCCGGTAGCCCGGACTCAATATTCCTTTGTGGTGGTAAACAATTCGGGACGGGAGGAATCCCCGGAATCTGTAGCAATCCCAGACTGGACTCCTTCGACAACCGATTGATCGGATTGCACCAAATCTTTTTTAGCTGCCGATCTAAGCAACATTTGAAGGTTTGCTGCGATCGTGAACTGATCAGCTGTGGAGTCCTGTTGATCACTTGCCGAAGGTTGCGGCACATTACGCTTAGGCAGCCTACCACCAGCAGCTTTCTTGCGCTTTGGAGATTCTTCTAATAGTTTGAGGCTATTGAATTGTGAATCAAGCGCAGAAAGAAGATCATCAGCTCGACGAAAACTATCTCTAGCCACGCCAAAACTTTTGATCAGTCTTTTCAAGCCACCTTTAGTTTGGCGCATAAAGAGTTGCATTTCATTCGCAACTCCTAGGCAAGTATCACAACAGTATTTTCGATTATGGCCTTTAGCTAGGTCATCACTTGTTCGGCCGTTAAAACCAGCGCACTTAGTGTGCACCATTCTATCACATAGCCAACAGGTCATTTTTGATTGCTCAGGCTTTATTACCTGACGGCATTTGTTATGGAAGCAGACAACATTGGTTTCCATGTTTAATTTGGTTTTGACCACTGTACCAAATGACAAAATCAGAAAATGTACCGCAAGAACGCAGTCTGCACTTTAGGATTTTGTGTGGGAGAGCGAGAAAGCGGATTCACCGTGCAGTTAAGTACAAAAACAACACCAAACAGCACTACGGACAACGCACGAAAGAGAGAGTAAACAAAACGCAAAGACAGAAAGTGAATTAATTTGAATTTGAATTAATTTATTAAAATAATTCACATATCACAATAGATTCACTCGCGAAGCGATCGGAACTTTAACTAGTACGGATTACGAAATTGAATTATTAAAGAATTTGTTAAATTCCACCGCTGGATTTAGCAAAACAAACCGTTCGCTTTGAAGCTAGAAATATGAAAAAAAAAAATGTACCGAGATATCCGATGCCAACAAGCACCAGGACCTCGTAACTGGAGAAGAGCATCTCCCAACAGATCTAATATACTCCAGAAGAATCCAATGGGCTATAGACTCCTTTGCGGGAATAAAAGCACCGGGACTAGATGGAATATTTCCAGCCATGCTACAGGTGTCCATAGAAGTGATCACCCCATGGCTACACGCTATATTCACAGCTTGCTGAAGCACGGGCTATATCCCCATCCAATGGAGGACCTCTAGGATTATCTTCCTGCCAAAAGCAGGAAAGTGCAGCCCTATGAGCCCCAAGGATTACAGGCCGATTAGTCTCACCTCATTCCTACTCAAGACGCTAGAAAAGCTGCTGGACATATTCATCAGAAATGATGCAGGACGACTACTGTCATCCAACCAGCATGCTTACACGAAAGGTAAATCAGTGGAGACGGCACTACACTCATTAGTAGCCACCATTGAGAAAGCCCTGCATAACCAAAAATATGCTCTCGGAGTGTTTGTAGATATATCCGGAGCATTCAACAACGAGACCATAGACGCTATAATGGATCGCCTAGAAGCGGCCAACACGCCCCCTCTATAAGTTTGTGGATAAGAAATCTTCTAAGCTGTAGACGGGTACAATCCGATTGGGGCACCGACTCCATGGTGAAAGGTGCCCATAGGGGCACGCCGCAAGGCGGGGTCCGGTCGCCTCTCCTGTGGAATCTGGTTTTAGATGACCTGATCAAGAGATTCGAGAGGAAGGCCCCAAAGATAACAGCCTATGCTGACGACATAACCATAATTATCACGGGAGTCTGTCCATCGACACTCAGCTCGATTATGGAACCAACGCTCAGGGAGATATGTGAGTGGGCGAATAGGGTAGGACTCACCATAAATGCGGACAAGACGGACCTCATTCTTTTCACCAAGAGATACAAGGTACCGCTGTGGGTCCCACCGAAGATAAACTCATCCAGGCTAACCCCGAAGACACAAGTCAAGTACCTTGGAATTGTTTTAGACAGCAAGCTGACATGGAATCTGAAGCCCAATGTATTAGAGAGGGTGAAAAAGGCCACCATAGCGCTATACGCATCCAAGAAGATGCTTAGCAGCACATGGGGCGTCTCACCCGCTCTAATGCACTGGGTTTACATCTCGGCGGTGCGTCCAACTCTGATGTATGGAGTCTTAGTGTGGTGGCAGGCTATGGAAAAGAAGACTTACAACAAGCTCATGGAGAGAACCCAGCGGCAGGCACTGCTCTGCACAACAGGGGCGCTGAGGTCAACCCCCACAAAAGCACTCGAAACTATAGTTGGAGTTGATCCCCTAGACATCCACGCGCACATGATCGCAGGAAAGGCTGCACAACGCCTAGTTGCATCAGGGAATATGTCTCTACAAGGACTCGGGCATAGTTCAATTGGTCGAGACTTGAGCAGCATATCTGACTACATAGTCACCAGAACGTGCCCGGATGTAAGAAAAACAACATTCATGGGACCAGACGACTGGAAAACAGGTCAGGACCATGCTCAACACCTCAACATATACACGGACGGCTTAAAGATGGAAGGAGGAGTTGGAGCGGGCATATACTGCACAGACCCTGAATAGCGGCTGTCATATAAGCTACCGAGCCAATGCAGCATATTCCAGGCGGAAGTAGTCGCCATAGGGAAAGCGGCAGAGCTTGAGCAGAGCATTGACCGCCCACATGAAGCGGTCAACTTGTTCGTAGACAGTCAAGCGGCGATAAGATCCGTGCAATCGTCAGCGGTCAGTTCCAAAAGTGTACTGGCAAGGAGGGAGGCACTAGATATCCTTAGCACGACCACGTCTGTGAGGATCTACTGGGTTCCCAGCCACCAGGGCATCGATGGTAATGACACGGCAGACGAACTTGCAAAGGAAGGCGTTGGACTGGCGAATGAAAGATCAGAAAACGTTCCTGTCTCCCTTAGAACGCTCCAAGGCGAACTGGAAAGACGGGCCGACACACGAGCCAAAAGCAGATGGAGAAGAACTTCCACCCCTGCAAAATTTCAAAAATCATGTGCAAAGAGCGCAATGCAAAACTCAGACACTACGTGCTGCATCTTCCAAGGAAAGTCTGCAGACTGCTAGTGGGAATTCTTACAGGTCACTCCTTAGCTGCGGCACACGCAGTCAAACTGGGCTTTACCGACAACGCCAAATGCCGGAAATGGGACGAATTCGAGGCAATTGAGACCTTGGAGCAACTCATTTGCAACTCCGACCCTAACAAGGGCAAGAATAAACTACCTAGGCGTTCCGGTTCTGGCATCGCTAAAAGATGCCTCCAGGAAGAAGCCAGGCGAACTACTTGCCTTCGCAAAAAATACCTCGATCCTAAAAGATTTCGAAAACCACGAAAACATTCTCTAGGTCAATAAAGAAACATTCGGACAGCTATGGGCCATGTTGGCCTATGCGCGGCCCCGTGAGGGTCTTCCGACCTAACCTAACCTAACCTTTTTCATTTTTGTATTAGTCTTGTAAATTTCTATCGATTTGCCAAAAAACTTTTTGCCGCGCCCAATCTAACGCCCACAAACCGCCAAAAACTGCCACGCCCATACTTTTGAAAAATGTTATGATATTTTTTTTTAATTATACCCGTTACTCGTAGAGTAAAAGGGTATACTAGATTCGTTGAAAAGAATGTAACAGGCAGAAGAAAGCGTTTCCGACCATATAAAGTATATATATTCTTGATCAGGATCAATAGCCGAGTCGATCTGGCCAGGTCCGTCCGTCTGTCCGTCTGTCCGTATGAACGTCGAGATCTCAGGAACTACAAAAGGTAGAAAGTTGAGATTAAGCATACTGCCTCCTGAGACATAGACGCAGCGCAAGTTTGTCGATTCATGTTGCCACGACCACTCTAACGCCCACAAACCGCGCAAAACTGCCACGCCCACACTTTTGAAAAATGTTTTGATATTTTTTTATTTTTGTATGTCTTGTAAATTTCTATCGATTTGCCAAAAAACTTTTTGCCGCGCCCACTCTAACGCCCACAAACCGCAAAAAACTGCCACGCCCATACTTTTGAAAAATGTTATGATATTTTTTTTTAATTTTTGTATTAGACTTGTAAATTTCTATCGATTTGCCAAACAACTTTTTGCCACGCCCACAAGCCGCCAAAAACTGTCAGTGTTAAAGACTCTCCTTTGCACTTTCACTAGCTGAGTAAGGGGTATCGGGTATCGCTATAGTCGGGGAACTCGACTAAAGCATTCTCTCTTGTTTTTACCTTCCTTTATTATTATTTGCTACCTTTAGGGAAAAATAATTTGATGTTCCTTACATTAAAAAATCCTTATTCGTTAAGATAGTCCGCCAAAACTAAAATATGAAACTTTTTTAAAAGTTGAGGTTTAATTCAATGAATGTAGACGTTTGCCTATTTTGCAGCCTCATTACAGACACTGAATGGAATGGATTAATAGAAAGTCTGAAAATTTAAACTTTTTCAAATGTTGGGGCGTGACAGTTTTTGGCGGTATGTGGGCGTGGCAAAAAGATTGTTGGGAAATCGATAGAAATTTACTATACTAATAAAAAAATATCAAAACAAAGCCCTCAAAGTGCGGGCGTGGCAGTTTTAGACGGTTTGTGGGCATTAGAGTGCGCGTGACAAAATAAGTTCCAAAACTTGCGCCGCGTCTATATCTCTTCTCAACTTTTTAGTGTAACGAACTGCTTTTCTTATTTCTGCTCGCTACAAATTGCCACGGCTAGCTCAGAGAGTTTGTTTGTTTGTCCCACCAAATTTATGATTTGTGTGATTGCCCGACCAAAGAGAAGACAACGGACTCCTAAGGTCCTCGCCGTCGGCTGTGCGGCGTCGCTCCTTCGTCGTCCTTCCTTCGTTGTCCCGCGTCGTCCTAGACAGCGTGCGCGTGTCGGCTCGAATAGGGCTCAAAGTGTTTAGGGGGGCAGGGTGTATCGTCCGTTAGGTCAAGCCAACGCTCTTCCCCAAACCACCTTTGCGGACCAATCACTCCACTGTCCCTTTTGACCGCGCTAGGTCCTTGTGATCCCTTGTTCGTGATTCTCTGCGTAGCTCGTTGTTCCTGGAGGTATGTAGAATATTATTATTTTTTGCGGAAATCAATTACATGCATTTTTAAAGGAGTTATTAACAATGAAAGGTCAGCGCGCCGAATTGTTTATTTTTTTCAAATTTGTTTCATATATCTAGAGAATTGGTTATGAACCCAGCTCAACCCAAAAAAGTGGCAACGGTTTTATTCGAATCCGTTAGCATTACCTACATATTCTTGCATATTTGGCCTGAAAACGATATTGTTGTCAGTGTTGGTGGATTCGTGCGTGAGCTAACACAGCACTTCGGCGCATTTCGTGTACAAAATGGACTTTTATTGAATGAAATATTATCCTAACATTTTGTTATATAAAATTAACATTGTTAGACAGACGTCTAACATGGCGTAGACATATCAAATGCAAGAAACTGCACCTAAAACTGAAAGCCAACAGCCTCCATTGGATTATAAACTCACGATCGCCCTTGTGTCTGGACTACAAGGTCCTGCTCTACAACTCCACTCTTAAGCCAATCTGGACGTATGGCTCCCAGCTGTGGGGGAACGCGAGCAGAACCAACATAGACATCATACAGCGAGCCCAATCAAAGTTCCTGCGAACTATCACTGGAGCACCATGGTATATTCGTAACCAAAACATCCACAGGGACCTCGGCATTCTCGCAGTAAAAGATGAAATAGACAAGCTAAAAGCGTCCTACAATGAAAAACTCTCTGTCCACCCAAATCCTCTAGCAAGGGTCTTGACTCGGGTCTCCAGCCGAACCCGCCTGGAATAACTTGTCAGGGCCACTGTCTCAGTCTACATGACTCCTAGTTAGGTTATAGTATAAGATTTGATACACTTATTGTTAGTCTCGTAAATGAGAAGATTCAATAAATAAAAGCAAAGCATTTAAGAAAAAAAAAATAAAAAAGGATCGAACACCAATGTCGTGCAGTGGACTTATCGACAAATGTTCCACGGTGAATGGGAAAAAAATGCTCCTACTCTGACCACAATAAACCAAAACAAGGCATGGGAAACTCGAATGATGGAAAATACTGCAACGTCTGCTCGGACTCTTGGGGTCGATCCTGAGTTGATGAAAAGATGTTACATATGTCATATTGCAAGTTATATCCAGTGGATTCAATGTCAAAGTAGACTTGTTAGAGATATATTGCAAGGAGACTGCTGATCTTTTCGTTCGTTTATATCCATGGTACTGCATGTCCACAACCGTACAAAAAGTTCTGATCCATGGCCCACAAATCCAATTAGCAATTTTACCGATAGGACATCTATCTGAAGAAGCTCAGGAGTCCCGAAATAAGGATGTGCGAAATTACCGAGAATATTACTCGCGGAAATGTTCACGAGAAAAGACTATCGAAGACATTTTTCTCCGACTCTTGGCTTTATCAGATCCGCTATTTTCAAGCCTACGAAAGGCAACTCCGAAAAAGGGAAAAAGTTTGTTTCCAGAAGCGATCGCTCTGTTACGAGATATATACTTCTGAAGACGAAAACACAAAAAGTAGTAAATCGGAGGAAGCAAATTCTGAAAGCGTTGACGAATGTTCGGATAGTGATTAATTATGTACTTGAAGAAATCGTACCTTTTTTAATATAGATATAAGTAATAGCAGTTCGTTCTTCTTGAAAAAAATATCCATTATTTTGAATTTTGATTTTTTTGATTTGATTTTGGTAATCAGCGACCCAAAAAACACTAATGATATGAATTTCAGCACAAACGCTCTATTTTTTGCAAAAAATGTCCGCCATTTTGGATCCGTCATTTTGAATTTTGATTTTTTTTATCGTTTTCGTAATCAGCGACCCCAAAACCCATAAAGATGTTACAATAAACGAAAAATATTGACTTTTTGATTTTTGGCCAGGAATTTTGGATTTCCGACCACTGTGCGGCGTTCCTCTTGCTTTACGACTGTGTCCACGCCTTCTGTATCTGGTCCGATTGACCGGCCGCACGCCAGCGTCCTGACTGCGCGACTCGCGCCTGTATTCTGCTCTTGCACGTGTGACCTACGCGTGTTTTACTGGCTGCCTTTATAGGCCGCGGGGATCCTCGACCTCTGTGCCCTTGACCAACTCGAGGTCAAGGTCCAGCGCGCTACCGTTAGTCCACGGTCTCTCCGCTTTGCCGGGGTCCAAGGTCCATTATTTCCCGTTCGACCTGGCCGTCCTTGACTCCTCTCGCATTCCAGACGCTTTGCTGTTGCTCGGCCGCTCCTCTGCGCCCAGATTTATGGGAAGTTATAAGACTCCTCACACTAGCTTTAATAGTTTTTGAGATTTCGACGTTCACACGGACGGACAGACGGACATGGTCAGTTTGACTCTGCTATTGATCCTGATCAATAATATATATACTTTATATGGTAGGAAACGCTTTCTTGTGCGTGTTACATACTTTTTAATAAAACTTTGATGTCCTTTTACTCTACGAGTAACGGTATAATTGTAACAGTATGTCTTATGGTGCCTATATTGCGATACAAACTTATATTACTTCTTTATTCAACTTTAGTTCCATTATTTAGTCCCGAATAGTCCCAACTTGATTAGTTGGTAAAACTTTTCTGTGCCAAATAAAATAACTGAAAATTACGTTTCCCAAGCCTTGCATGACCCCTACAGAGCATTTCGTTCTGACTATAATAGAATTTATCCTATTATCTTAAATTTTAAATCCTTGCCGCTCCTAATGCGATACTGTTTTTTTTCCGCTTCCTTAGATCAAGGCGTTCATAAGGGCAGACGGACGGGTAGACGAACATGGCCAGATCGACTCGGCTATTGATCCCGACACATTATTTAAGATAATTTATTATTTTTGATAAATTATTTTAGGTAACTGTTGGAATCGGCTGTGATGTCATTAAGTTGCTGCTCCGAAGGGGAGAGGAGAGCGTTCTGGAATAAGTAGCGGTATCCTCTGTTGGTGATTAATGTTTCCGGTGAGCGGGAACTTAGAGGGAACCTAGTTGGATGGCAGATCAAACGCAGACAGGTAATGCCGTTACAGATCAAGGCATACAAGATCTGTTGACAGTTGTGCGAACAGTGTCAACTGCCACTCTGTGAATCTAATTCTTTCTAGGGCGCCGGCATCCGGCGTCCCCGCTACCACCTTTAGCATTGAGCTCAGAAAGTCTTAGTTCCTTGCAATTCTGTGGTTAACACTTAACGAATCCAGCTTGTTCCATCAGTTTGGGAAACTTCCTCATATAAGACTATGGGAACATTGCATATACGCCGAAAGGTTTGCCGAGTGTGTCCATTAAGCGAACTCCTCCAAAATCTGGAACTCTCTATATAAGATAGGGGTATACTTCGATTGTGAATAGTCAGTGACGTGTTCTGACAACACAGACATTGGGAAAAGGAAGAGTCTGCACCTGTGCACATTTATACTTTAGTAGCTTTTTCTTGTCCGCTGAGGTTTGGTCCATCCCAAATCAGCGGAAGGCACTGCTCTGCACAACTGGGGCGCTGAGGTCAACCCCCACAAAAGCACTCGAAACTATAGTTGGAGTTGATCCCCTAGACATCCACGCGCACATGATCGCAGGAAAGGCTGCACAACGCCTAGTTGCATCAGGGAATATGTCTCTACAAGGACTCGGGCATAGTTCAATTGGACGAGACTTGAGCAGCATATCTGACTACATAGTCACCAGAACGTGCCCGGATGTAAGAAAAACAACATTCATGGGACCAGACGACTGGAAAACAGGTCAGGACCATGCTCAACACCTCAACATATACACGGACGGCTTAAAGATGAAAGGAGGAGTTGGAGCGGGCATATACTGCACAGACCCTGAATAGAGGCTGTCATATAAGCTACCGAGCCAATGCAGCATATTCCAGGCGGAAGTATTCGCCATAGGGAAAGCGGCAGAGCTTGAGCAGAGCATTGACCGCCCACATGAAGCGGTCAACTTGTTCGTAGACAGTCAAGCGGCGATAAGATCCATGCAATCGTCAGCGGTCAGTTCCAAAAGTGTACTGGCAAGCAGGGAGGCACTAGATATCCTTAGCACGACCACGTCTGTGAGGATCTACTGGGTTCCCAGCCACCAGGGCATCGATGGTAATGACACGGCAGACGAACTTGCAAAGGAAGGCGTTGGACTGGCGAATGAAAGATCAGAAAACGTTCCTGTCTCCCTTAGAACGCTCCAAGGCGAACTGGAAAGACGGGCCGACACACGAGCCAAAAGCAGATGGAGAAGAACTTCCACCCCTTCAAAATTTCATAAATCATGTGCAAAGACCGCAATGCAAAACTCAGACACTACGTGCTGCATCTTCCAAGGAAAGACTGCAGACTGCTTGTGGGAATTCTTACAGGTCACTCCCTAGCTGCGGCACACGCAGTCAAACTGGGCATTACCGACAACGCCAAATGCCGGAAATGTGACGAATTCGAGGCAATTGAGACCTTGGAGCAACTCATTTGCAACTCCGACCCTAACAAGGGCAAGAATAAACTACCTAGGCGTTCCGGTTCTGGCATCGCTAAAAGATGCCTCCAGGAAGAAGCCAGGCGAACTACTTGCCTTCGCAAAAAATACCTCGATCCTAAAAGATTTCGAAAACCACGAAAACATTCTCTAGGTCAATAAAGAAACATTCGGACAGCTATGGGCCATGTTGGCCTATGCGCGGCCCCGTGAGGGCCTTCCGACCTAACCTTTTTCATTTTTGTATTAGTCTTGTAAATTTCTATCGATTTGCCAAAAAACTTTTTGCCGCGCCCACTCTAACGCCCACAAACCGCCAAAAACTGCCACGCCCATACTTTTGAAAAATGTTATGATATTTTTTTTTAATTTTTGTATTAGACTTGTAAATTTCTATCGATTTGCCAAACAACTTTTTGCCACGCCCACAAGCCGCCAAAAACTGTCAGTGTTAAAGACTCTCCTTTGCACTTTCACTAGCTGAGTAACGGGTATCGGGTATCGCTATAGTCGGGGAACTCGGCTATAGCATTCTCTCTTGTTTTTACCTTCCTTTATTATTATTTGCTACCTTTAGGGAAAAATAATTTGATGTTCCTTACATTAAAAAATCCTTATTCGTTAAGATAGTCCGCCAAAACTAAAATATGAAACTTTTTTAAAAGTTGAGGTTTAATTCAATGAATGTAGACGTTTGCCTATTTTGCAGCCTCATTACAGACACTGAATGGAATGGATTAATAGAAAGTCTGAAAATTTAAACTTTTTCAAATGTTGGGGCGTGACAGTTTTTGGCGGTATGTGGGCGTGGCAAAAAGATTGTTGGGAAATCGATAGAAATTTACTATACTAATAAAAAAAATATCAAAACAAAGCCCTCAAAGTGCGGGCGTGGCAGTTTTAGACGGTTTGTGGGCATTAGAGTGCGCGTGACAAAATAAGTTCCAAAACTTGCGCCGCGTCTATATCTCTTCTCAACTTTTTAGTGTAACGAACTGCTTTTCTTATTTCTGCTCGCTACAAATTGCCACGGCTAGCTCAGAGAGTTTGTTTGTTTGTCCCACCAAATTTATGATTTGTGTGATTGCCCGACCAAAGAGAAGACAACGGACTCCTAAGGTCCTCGCCGTCGGCTGTGCGGCGTCGCTCCTTCGTCGTCCTTCCTTCGTTGTCCCGCGTCGTCCTAGACAGCGTGCGCGTGTCGGCTCGAATAGGGCTCAAAGTGTTTAGGGGGGCAGGGTGTATCGTCCGTTAGGTCAAGCCAACGCTCTTCCCCAAACCACCTTTGCGGACCAATCACTCCACTGTCCCTTTTGACCGCGCTAGGTCCTTGTGATCCCTTGTTCGTGATTCTCTGCGTAGCTCGTTGTTCCTGGAGGTATGTAGAATATTATTATTTTTTGCGGAAATCAATTACATGCATTTTTAAAGGAGTTATTAACAATGAAAGGTCAGCGCCGAATTGTTTATTTTTTTCAAATTTGTTTCATATATCTAGAGAATTGGTTATGAACCCAGCTCAACCCAAAAAAGTGGCAACGGTTTTATTCGAATCCGTTAGCATTACCTACATATTCTTGCATATTTGGCCTGAAAACGATATTGTTGTCAGTGTTGGTGGATTCGTGCGTGAGCTAACACAGCACTTCGGCGCATTTCGTGTACAAAATGGACTTTTATTGAATGAAATATTATCCTAACATTTTGTTATATAAAATTAACATTGTTAGACAGACGTCTAACATGGCGTAGACATATCAAATGCAAGAAACTGCACCTAAAACTGAAAGCCAACAGCCTCCATTGGATTATAAACTCACGATCGCCCTTGTGTCTGGACTACAAGGTCCTGCTCTACAACTCCACTCTTAAGCCAATCTGGACGTATGGCTCCCAGCTGTGGGGGAACGCGAGCAGAACTAACATAGACATCATACAGCGAGCCCAATCAAAGTTCCTGCGAACTATCACTGGAGCACCATGGTATATTCGTAACCAAAACATCCACAGGGACCTCGGCATTCTCGCAGTAAAAGATGAAATAGACAAGCTAAAAGCGTCCTACAATGAAAAACTCTCTGTCCACCCAAACCCTCTAGCAAGGGTCTTGACTCGGGTCCCCAGCCGAACCCGCCTGGAATAACTTGTCAGGGCCACTGTCTCAGTCTACATGACTCCTAGTTAGGTTATAGTATAAGATTTGATACACTTATTGTTAGTCTCGTAAATGAGAAGATTCAATAAATAAAAGCAAAGCATTTAAGAAAAAAAAAATAAAAAAGGATCGAACACCAATGTCGTGCAGTGGACTTATCGACAAATGTTCCACGGTGAATGGGAAAAAAATGCTCCTACTCTGACCACAATAAACCAAAACAAGGCATGGGAAACTCGAATGATGGAAAATACTGCAACGTCTGCTCGGACTCTTGGGGTCGATCCTGAGTTGATGAAAAGATGTTACATATGTCATATTGCAAGTTATATCCAGTGGATTCAATGTCAAAGTAGACTTGTTAGAGATATATTGCAAGGAGACTGCTGATCTTTTCGTTCGTTTATATCCATGGTACTGCATGTCCACAACCGTACAAAAAGTTCTGATCCATGGCCCACAAATCGTCCAATTAGCAATTTTACCGATAGGACAGCTATCTGAAGAAGCTCAGGAGTCCCGAAATAAGGATGTGCGAAATTACCGAGAATATTACTCGCGGAAATGTTCACGAGAAAAGACTATCGAAGACATTTTTCTCAGACTCTTGGCTTTATCAGATCCGCTATTTTCAAGCCTACGAAAGGCAACTCCAAAAAAGGAAAAAAGTTTGTTTCCAGAAGCGATCGCTCTGTTACGAGATATATACTTAGGAAGACGAAAACACAAGAAGTAGTAAATCGGAGGAAGCAAATTCTGAAAGCGTTGACGAATGTTCGGATAGTGATTAATTATGTACTTGAAGAAATCTTACCTTTTTTTAATATAGATATAAGTAATAGCAGTTCGTTCTTCTTGAAAAAAATATCCATTATATTGAATTTTGATTTTTTTGATTTGATTTTGGTAATCAGCGACCCAAAAAACACTAATGATATGAATTTCAGCACAAACGCACTATTTTTTGCAAAAAATGTCCGCCATTTTGGATCCGTCATTTTGAATTTTGATTTTTTTTATCGTTTTCGTAATCAGCGACCCCAAAACCTATAAAGATGTTACAATAAACGAAAAATATTGGCTTTTTGATTTTTGGCCAGGAATTTTGGATTTCCGACCACTGTGCGGCGTTCCTCTTGCTTTACGACTGTGTCCACGCCTTCTGTAACTGGTCCGACTGACCGGCCGCACGCCAGCGTCCTGACTGCGCGACTCGCGCCTGTATTCTGCTCTTGCACGTGTGACCTACGCGTGTTTTACTGACTGCCTTTATAGGCCGCGGGGATCCTCGACCTCTGTGCCCTTGACCAACTCGAGGTCAAGGTCCAGCGCGCTACCGTTAGTCCACGGTCTCTCCGCTTTGCCGGGGTCCAAGGTCCATTATTTCCCGTTCGACCTGGCCGTCCTTGACTCCTCTCGCATTCCAGACGCTTTGCTGTTGCTCGGCCGCTCCTCTGCGCCCAGATTTATGGGAAGTTATAAGACTCCTAGCTTTAATAGTTTTTGAGATTTCGACGTTCACACGGACGGACAGACGGACATGGTCAGTTTGACTCTGCTATTGATCCTGATCAATAATATATATACTTTATATGGTAGGAAACGCTTTCTTGTGCGTGTTACATACTTTTTAATAAAACTTTGATGTCCTTTTACTCTACGAGTAACGGTATAATTGTAACAGTATGTCTTATGGTGCCTATATTGCGATACAAACTTATATTACTTCTTTATTCAACTTTAGTTCCATTATTTAGTCCCGAATAGTCCCAACTTGATTAGTTGGTAAAACTTTTCTGTGCCAAATAAAATAACTGAAAATTACGTTTCCCAAGCCTTGCATGACCCCTACAGAGCATTTCGTTCTGACTATAATAGAATTTATCCTATTATCTTAAATTTTAAATCCTTGCCGCTCCTAATGCGATACTGTTTTTTTTCCGCTTCCTTAGATCAAGGCGTTCATAAGGGTAGACGAACATGGCCAGATCGACTCGGCTATTGATCCCGACACATTATTTAAGATAATTTATTATTTTTGATAAATTATTTTAGGTAACTGTCGGAATCGGCTGTGATGTCATTAAGTTGCTGCTCCGAAGGGGAGAGGAGAGCGTTCTGGAATAAGTAGCGGTATCCTCTGTTGGTGATTAATGTTTCCGGTGAGCGGGAACTTAGAGGGAACCTAGTTGGATGGCAGATCAAACGCAGACAGGTAATGCCGTTACAGATCAAGGCATACAAGATCTGTTGACAGTTGTGCGAACAGTGTCAACTGCCACTCTGTGAATCTAATTCTTTCTAGGGCGCCGGCATCCGGCGTCCCCGCTACCACCTTTAGCATTGAGCTCAGAAAGTCTTAGTTCCTTGCAATTCTGTGGTTAACACTTAACGAATCCAGCTTGTTCCATCAGTTTGGGAAACTTCCTCATATAAGACTATGGGAACATTGCATATACGCCGAAAGGTTTGCCGAGTGTGTCCATTAAGCGAACTCCTCCAAAATCTGGAACTCTCTATATAAGATAGGGGTATACTTCGATTGTGAATAGTCAGTGACGTGTTCTGACAACACAGACATTGGGAAAAGGAAGAGTCTGCACCTGTGCACATTTATACTTTAGTAGCTTTTTCTTGTCCGCTGAGGTTTGGTCCATCCCAAATCAGCGGAAGGCACTGCTCTGCACAACTGGGGCGCTGAGGTCAACCCCCACAAAAGCACTCGAAACTATAGTTGGAGTTGATCCCCTAGACATCCACGCGCACATGTTCGCAGGAAAGGCTGCACAACGCCTAGTTGCATCAGGGAATATGTCTCTACAAGGACTCGGGCATAGTTCAATTGGTCGAGACTTGAGCAGCATATCTGACTACATAGTCACCAGAACGTGCCCGGATGTAAGAAAAACAACATTCATGGGACCAGACGACTGGAAAACAGGTCAGGACCATGCTCAACACCTCAACATATACACGGACGGCTCAAAGATGGAAGGAGGAGTTGGAGCGGGCATATACTGCACAGACCCTGAATAGAGGCTGTCATATAAGCTACCGAGCCAATGCAGCATATTCCAGGCGGAAGTATTCGCCATAGGGAAAGCGGCAGAGCTTGAGCAGAGCATTGACCGCCCACATGAAGCGGTCAACTTGTTCGTAGACAGTCAAGCGGCGATAAGATCCATGCAATCGTCAGCGGTCAGTTCCAAAAGTGTACTGGCAAGCAGGGAGGCACTAGATATCCTTAGCACGACCACGTCTGTAAGGATCTACTGGGTTCCCAGCCACCAGGGCATCTATGGTAATGACGCGGCAGACGAACTTGTAAAGGAAGGCGTTGGACTGGCGAATGAAAGATCAGAAAACGTTCCTGTCTCCCTTAGAACGCTCCAAAGCGAACTGGAAAGACGGGCCGACACACGAGCCAAAAGCAGATGGAGAAGAACTTCCACCCCTGCAAAATTTCAAAAATCATGTGCAAAGAGCGCAATGCAAAACTCAGAAACTACGTGCTGCATCTTCCAAGGAAAGACTGCAGACTGCTTGTGGGAATTCTTACAGGTCACTCCCTAGCTGCGGCACACGCAGTCAAACTGGGCATTACCGACAACGCCAAATGCCGGAAATGTGACGAATTCGAGGCAATTGAGACCTTGGAGCAACTCATTTGCAAGTGTCCGACCCTAACAAGGGCAAGAATAAACTACCTAGGCGTTCCGGTTCTGGCATCGCTAAAAGATGCCTCCAGGAAGAAGCCAGGCGAACTACTTGCCTTCGCGAAAAATACCTCGAACCTAAAAGATTTCGAAAACCACGAAAACATTCTCTAGGTCAATAAAGAAACATTCGGACAGCTATGGGCCATGTTGGCCTGAAGCCACCCGCAATCTTAACCGGGCCCTGAAGAATAAACTACCTAGGCGTTCCGGTTCTGGCATCGCTAAAAGATGCCTCCAGGAAGAAGCCAGGCGAACTACTTGCCTTCGCGAAAAATACCTCGATCCTAAAAGATTTCGAAAACCACGAAAACATTCTCTAGGTCAATAAAGAAACATTCGGACAGCTATGGGCCATGTTGGCCTGAAGCCACCCGCAATCTTAACCGGGCCCTGAAGAATAAACTACCTAGGCGTTCCGGTTCTGGCATCGCTAAAAGATGCCTCCAGGAAGAAGCCAGGCGAACTACTTGCCTTCGCGAAAAATACCTCGATCCTAAAAGATTTCGAAAACCACGAAAACATTCTCTAGGTCAATAAAGAAACATTCGGACAGCTATGGGCCATGTTGGCCTATGCGCGGCCCCGTGAGGGCCTTCCGACCTAACCTAACCTAACCTTTTTCATTTTTGTATTAGTCTTGTAAATTTCTATCGATTTGCCAAAAAACTTTTTGCCACGCCCACAAGCCGCCAAAAACTGTCAGTGTTAAAGACTCTCCTTTGCACTTTCACTAGCTGAGTAACGGGTATCGGGTATCGCTATAGTCGGGGAACTCGACTATAGCATTCTCTCTTGTTTTTACCTTTCTTTATTATTATTTGCTACCTTTAGGGAAAAATAATTTGATGTTCCTTACATTAAAAAATCCTTATTCGTTAAGATAGTCCGCCAAAACTAAAATATGAAACTTTTTTAAAAGTTGAGGTTTAATTCAACGAATGTAGACGCTTATTTTGCAGCCTCTTTACAGACACTGAATGGAATGGATTAATAGAAAGTCTTAAAATTTAAACTTTTTCAAATGTTGGGGCGTGACAGTTTTTGGCGGTATGTGGGCGTGGCAAAAAGATTGTTGGGAAATCGATAGAAATTTACTATACTAATAAAAAAAATATCAAAACAAAGCCCTCAAAGTGCGGGCGTGGCAGTTTTAGACGGTTTGTGGGCATTAGAGTGCGCGTGACAAAATAAGTTCCAAAACTTGCGCCGCGTCTATATCTCTTCTCAACTTTTTAGTGTAACGAACTGCTTTTCTTATTTCTGCTCGCTACAAATTGCCACGGCTAGCTCAGAGAGTTTGTTTGTTTGTCCCACCAAATTTATGATTTGTGTGATTGCCCGACCAAAGAGAAGACAACGGACTCCTGAGGTCCTCGCCGTCGGCTGTGCGGCGTCGCTCCTTCGTCGTCCTTCCTTCGTTGTCCCGCGTCGTCCTAGACAGCGTGCGCGTGTCGGCTCGAATAGGGCTCAAAGTGTTTAGGGGGGCAGGGTGTATCGTCCGTTAGGTCAAGCCAACGCTCTTCCCCAAACCACCTTTGCGGACCAATCACTCCACTGTCCCTTTTGACCGCGCCAGGTCCTTGTGATCGCTTGTTCGTGATTCTCTGCGTAGCTCGGTTCTCCACTTGTAGTGACCGTCCTCGTGTGTCCCCTTCGACACTCGCGGACTGATATCCTTCTGCGTCCTGTGCGCTCTTATTGACCGGTAACTTGAAAATCGTGATAAAAAACGCAGTTCTTTATGAAAACGTTCGCGACAAAATGGAGGTTGTTCCTGGAGGTATGTAGAATATTATTATTTTTTGCGGAAATCAATTACATGCATTTTTAAAGGAGTTATTAACAATGAAAGGTCAGCGCGCCGAATTGTTTATTTTTTTCAAATTTGTTTCATATATCTAGAGAATTGGTTATGAACCCAGCTCAACCGAAAAAAGTGGCAACGGTTTTATTCGAATCCGTTAGCATTACCTACATATTCTTGCATATTTGGCCTGAAAACGATATTGTTGTCAGTGTTGGTGGATTCGTGCGTGAGCTAACACAGCACTTCGGCGCATTTCGTGTACAAAATGGACTTTTATTGAATGAAATATTATCCTACCATTTTGTTATATAAAATTAACATTACTGTTAAAATATTTTTCTTTTCAATCTTCATTATTAACTAAACTTTGACATTTATAGGAAAATTTTTCCGAAAGTTTGTATTACAAGTTATTGAAAAAATTAATGTTTATTTCATTTAATTATTTAATTTTTGATTTAATTTCATTTATGAACATTAATTATGAAATATTATAAATTTTCAATTCTTTTCATTAACTGCATTTTGACATTGATGCTATGCGCCATAGCACTACCGGATCTCTCATCTGACCACTCGCCTTTGTTGATAAGCCTTCTTCAAAGCCCAGAAATTGCGGACCACCCCGACAGGCTGACGTCGCACAACACTAACTGGATGAAATACAGAAAGTATGTGAGTTCCCACATTGAGCTAACTAGCTTAACTAAATATCGAAGCGGACATCGACTGCTCCACCGCCGCACTGGAAGAGGTACTCGTCACAGCAGCCAGGATCTCAACCCCTAAACGGAAGGATGGGGAATTTAAGAAGTTCAAAACCAACCGGCAAATTGAACAGCTGGTTCTGGAAAAGAGGCGTCTGCGACGAGCGTGGCAAACCAGCAGATCGCCATGCTCAAAGCAACGTCTTACTGAAGCCACCCGCAATCTAAACCGGGCCCTGAAGCAAGAAGCTGAAAATGAACAACTTAAATATATTGGAAAACTCTCGCCAACTAGTAAAAAGCATCCCTTGTGGAGGGCTCACCCAAATCTAAGCTCTCCAATTCAAACCGTCACCCCTATAAGGAATTCTTCAGGGTGCTGGGCCCGCAGCGACAAAGATAGAGCCGAATCATTTGCCTTACATCTCAGAGGCGTCTTCCAGCCGAACCCCGCAGCAAATGATTATGTTCCTCCGCAAATCCACCTCGAAACTGAATCCACGCCAACTACATTTCAGCCGAACGAGATCACAAAAGTCATCAGGGAGCTAAAACCAAAAAAGGCTCCAGGCGGTGACCTAATAACTACAAAAATGATAATGGAACTTCCGTACTGTGCTATTAAGGTCATCTGTAAACTCTTCAATGGAATCATAAGTCTCGGCTACTATCCAAGGAAATGGAAAAAATCAATTATTATAATGATACCGAAGCCCGGAAAAGATCACACGATTCCGTCATCTTACAGACCAATAAGTTTATTATCATGCCTGTCCAAATTATTCGAAAAATGCCTTCTTACGCGCATAATACCATATATGGGAGCCCACAACATTATCCCAACCCATCAATTTGGCTTCAGAGAAAAACACGGAACTATAGAGCAAGTAAACAGAATAACATCAGAAATTCGCACAGCCTTCGAACATAGGGAATATTGCAGCGCGATATTTCTCGACGTATCTCAAGCATTCGACCGCGTCTGGCTCAAAGGTCTCATGCATAAAATTAAAACACACTTGCCCGGGTACACTCATAAACTCCTTGAATCCTACCTCTACAATAGAGCCTTCGCAGTAAGATGTAACACAACCATTTCCGACAGCTACACTATCGAAGCTGGGGTCCCACAAGGTAGCGCACTTGGGCCAACTTTATTCGTCCTTTACACAGCAGATATTCCCACGAGTGACCGACTAACAACATCCACCTTCGCCGACGACACTGCGATCCTTAGCCGCTCCAGATGCCCAGTCCGTGCAACAACCAAACTCGCCAACCACCTCGTGGTAGTCGGGAAGTGGCTATCTGACTGGCGTATTAAAATAAACGAACAAAAGTGTAAACACATAACGTTTACCCTTAACAGACAAACTTGCCCTCCGCTCTGAATGAATAGCACGCAGATCCCCCAAGTTAATGAAGTAACGTATCTCGGCATCCACCTCGACAGACGTCTAACATGGCGTAGACATATCAAATTCAAGAAACTGCACCTAAAACTGAAAGCCAACAGCCTCCATTGGATTATAAACTCACGATCGCCCTTGTGTCTGGACTACAAGGTCCTGCTCTACAACTCCACTCTTAAGCCAATCTGGACGTATGGCTCCCAGCTGTGGGGGAACGCGAGCAGAACCAACATAGACAGCGAGCCCAATCAAAGATCCTGCGAACTATCACTGGGGCACCATGGTATATTCGTAACCAAAACATCCACAGGGACCTCGGCATTCTCGCAGTAAAAGATGAAATAGACAAGCTAAAAGCGTCCTACAATGAAAAACTCTCTGTCCACCCAAATCCTCTAGCAAGGGTCTTGACTCGGGTCTCCAGCCGAACCTGGAATAACTTGTCAGGGCCACTGTCTCAGTCTACATGACTCCTAGTTAGGTTATAGTATAAGATTTGATACACTTATTGTTAGTCTCGTAAATGAGAAGATTCAATAAATAAAAGCAAAGCATTTAAGAAAAAAAAAATAAAAAAGGATCGAACACCAATGTCGTGCAGTGGACTTATCGACAAATGTTCGATGCAATCCACGGTGAATGGGAGAAAAATGCTCCTACTCTGACCACAATAAACCAAAACAAGGCATGGGAAACTCGAATGATGGAAATACAGCTCGGCGTTTCTTTGAAAATACTGCAACGTCTGCTCGGATTCTTGGGGTCGATCCTGAGTTGATGAAAAGATGTTACATATGTCATATTGCAAGTTATATCCAGTGGATTCAATGTCAAAGTAGACTTGTTAGAGATATATTGCAAGGAGACTGCTGATCTTTTCGTTCGTTTATATCCATGGTACTGCATGTCCACAACCGTACAAAAAGTTCTGATCCATGGCCCACAAATCGTCCAATTAGCAATTTTACCGATAGGACAGCTATCTGAAGAAGCTCAGGAGTCCCGAAATAAGGATGTGCGAAATTACCGAGAATATTACTCGCGGAAATGTTCACGAGAAAAGACTATCGAAGACATTTTTCTCAGACTCTTGGCTTTATCAGATCCGCTATTTTCAAGCCTACGAAAGGCAACTCCAAAAAAGGAAAAAAGTTTGTTTCCAGAAGCGATCGCTCTGTTACGAGATATATACTTAGGAAGACGAAAACACAAGAAGTAGTAAATCGGAGGAAGCAAATTCTGAAAGCGTTGACGAATGTTCGGATAGTGATTAATTATGTACTTGAAGAAATCTTACCTTTTTTTAATATAGATATAAGTAATAGCAGTTCGTTCTTCTTGAAAAAAATATCCATTATATTGAATTTTGATTTTTTTGATTTGATTTTGGTAATCAGCGACCCAAAAAACACTAATGATATGAATTTCAGCACAAACGCACTATTTTTTGCAAAAAATGTCCGCCATTTTGGATCCGTCATTTTGAATTTTGATTTTTTTTATCGTTTTCGTAATCAGCGACCCCAAAACCTATAAAGATGTTACAATAAACGAAAAATATTGGCTTTTTGATTTTTGGCCAGGAATTTTGGATTTCCGACCACTGTGCGGCGTTCCTCTTGCTTTACGACTGTGTCCACGCCTTCTGTAACTGGTCCGACTGACCGGCCGCACGCCAGCGTCCTGACTGCGCGACTCGCGCCTGTATTCTGCTCTTGCACGTGTGACCTACGCGTGTTTTACTGACTGCCTTTATAGGCCGCGGGGACCCTCGACCTCTGTGCCCTTGACCAACTCGAGTTCAAGGTCCAGCGCGCTACCGTTAGTCCACGGTCTCTCCGCTTTGCCGGGGTCCAAGGTCCATTAATTCCCGTTCGACCTGGCCGTCCTTGACTCCTCTCGCATTCCAGACGCTTTGCTGTTGCTCGGCCGCTCCTCTGCGCCCAGATTTATGGGAAGTTATAAGACTCCTCACACTAGCTTTAATAGTTTTTGAGATTTCGACGTTCACACGGACGGACAGACGGACATGGTCAGTTTGACTCTGCTATTGATCCTGATCAATAATATATATACTTTATATGGTAGGAAACGCTTTCTTGTGCGTGTTACATACTTTTTAATAAAACTTTGATGTCCTTTTACTCTACGAGTAACGGTATAATTGTAACAGTATGTCTTATGGTGCCTATATTGCGATACAAACTTATATTACTTCTTTATTCCACTTTAGTTCCATTATTTAGTCCCGAATAGTCCCAACTTGATTAGTTGGTAAAACTTTTCTGTGCCAAATAAAATAACTGAAAATTACGTTTCCCAAGCCTTGCATGACCCCTACAGAGCATTTCGTTCTGACTATAATAGAATTTATCCTATTATCTTAAATTTTAAATCCTTGCCGCTCCTAATGCGATACTGTTTTTTTTCCGCTTCCTTAGATCAAGGCGTTCATAAGGGTAGACGAACATGGCCAGATCGACTCGGCTATTGATCCCGACACATTATTTAAGATAATTTATTATTTTTGATAAATTATTTTAGGTAACTGTCGGAATCGGCTGTGATGTCATTAAGTTGCTGCTCCGAAGGGGAGAGGAGAGCGTTCTGGAATAAGTAGCGGTATCCTCTGTTGGTGATTAATGTTTCCGGTGAGCGGGAACTTAGAGGGAACCTAGTTGGATGGCAGATCAAACGCAGACAGGTAATGCCGTTACAGATCAAGGCATACAAAATCTGTTGACAGTTGTGCGAACAGTGTCAACTGCCACTCTGTGAATCTAATTCTTTCTAGGGCGCCGGCATCCGGCGTCCCCGCTACCACCTTTAGCATTGAGCTCAGAAAGTCTTAGTTCCTTGCAATTCTGTGGTTAACACTTAACGAATCCAGCTTGTTCCATCAGTTTGGGAAACTTCCTCATATAAGACTATGGGAACATTGCATATACGCCGAAAGGTTTGCCGAGTGTGTCCATTAAGCGAACTCCTCCAAAATCTGTAACTCTCTATATAAGATAGGGATATACTTCGATTGTGAATAGTCAGTGACGTGTTCTGACAACACAGACATTGGGAAAAGGAAGAGTCTGCACCTGTGCACATTTATACTTTAGTAGCTTTTTCTTGTCCGCTGAGGATTGGTCCATCCCAAATTAAATTCAACCTAAATTGAAACATCTTAACTTTGGCTACGGACTTAATATCTACTATATGAAAAATTGGCAAATTACTATCAAGCGGTAATAATAATACAAACAAGTTAAAATTAAGCGAATGAGTCATGAATGAGTTGTGCTTGTGGACCACCCTCCCTTCAATAAGGACCGTGGTCAGCAGGTCTGCTTGTACGGCTTTTTCCTCACACAAGGGATTGAGTTTTTTGGCGAGTTTTTGCTTTTCGCCCAGTTCGAAGACTCTGTTTTGCCGAAATGCATTCTCTCTGGTCCCGTGCGCGTCTTTTAATCTTTTCAGAAATCCATTGTAACGAATTGATTTTGTTGTTCGTCCCACCAAATTTATGTTAAAATGTGATCACCCAGTTACCAGTAACACCACTTTGCAGTTCTGGACCCTCGCCTCGTACTGCCGTGGCCACACGTGGTTGGTGGTGGGAAGAAAGGCTGTGGGCTAAAGAAAGCGTCACCGTTCCTAGACTAGGGTGAACAAGTGCTGGGCTCTCAAGGCGTACGCCTCGCTATCCGCAACCCCCTGTCCCTTGGTCTGTGCCACCAGACGCCTGTTCAGTTCCTACCGACGCTCCGCACAGTCGCCGGTAGGAACAGTATATAGTCGCGGGTTACGCAGCAGTCCCTGTAGCAAGACGCCCAGTTAAAGACGAACGGTCCACCCTACCTTTTCTCTCTAGCTGGTGCGGACGGACCTGGGTGGTCGGCTTAGCGGCTTCGTTCTGCTGTCTCGCCGTTCACGTCGTCCCGAGTGCACTATGGGATATTTGACCACTTTTTCTGGCTTTTTCTCCAGAACGGAAAGAGATATTTAGTTTGTGTTTTTTGTAAGGGGTTAGTCCATATCTTTAATGGTACGAAAAATTGTGGGCGTGGCACCGCCCCTTCTATGTTTTGTAATTTTTAACTCCAGAACGAAGAAAGATTTTTAGTTTTTTTTTTTGCATTAACTTGCGCTAGACCACAAATATACGTATCCCAAAAACTGTGGGCGTGGCACCGACCCTTATATTTATATTATTTATTTTCGTAAAGCCTTTCTATTATTTTGTATGCTTTTTCTTATCTTAGCATAAACAACTGATTTCGTGATAGTGTTTGCATTCTAAATTATTTTACAGAAGTTTACAACAATAATAATAATAAAAATAACAAACAATTCACCAACCGCGTTGTTTAACTCCCGTTTAGCATGAGATTACTCTGAATTTGGAAAAGTAGGGTTAAGTTTAAAATCTATAATTTCTCCAAGAATCGGTAAAAGTGGCTTTTTAAATTACAATAATCTGAACAAGAATTAAATAAGCTACAACATGAGGTACATTTCATTGATGCAATCTGCTGCAATCACTTTAAATCTCTATTCAAAGTTAGGCATTATAAAAAAAAATACTTTTGTAAAGAAACTTACATTTTTACTAAACTACTGGAACAACACGAGTTTTTTCTTCTATTGAATGTGACAAACACTTAATAGAAAGCCCACTGATTAAAATACTTTTTACAGAATGCTTTGGTTCCAAAGATATTAGAACTTTTGTAACGAAAGAAAAACTTAACGTAACAGATTGTTGTATTTTGTACGCGCAACAGCTGTTTTTAACAGCTGATTTCTTTGTTGTGGCGCCATCTATTAAAATTTCTAGTATGCAGCACTAAAGATTGGTCGATTATGAATGCGTACACTTAAAATTATTTTATTATTCCGACTTTCAGGAAATGGGTTTTGGCCAGAAAAAGGGGTCAAATTTCCCATAGTGGAGTGGGGCGGACCGTGCCCGTTACTTGGGCTACGGATTGTCGTCGTATGCGGACTCACGGTAGCTAACGGCTGCGATCCCCAAGGCAAATGCTTGGTGAAACAACAACACGCCAACCACACATCTGCTCTGACTATTGGCGCCGGTACCACGCCTGCTCGGTTTGCACGGACACACCAGGCAATCGCCAGGTTCACGTACGTAGTCTCTGACACAGTCGACCGGGTCTTCACCACAATTCCTGCCGCCTCTTTGGGTCCTTCTTCGGTTTAGCCCCGCCTGTTGAATGCTTCCAGACTAACCGTGCTTCGTCGTATTGGAACTCAGCTACCTGTATCTCAATTCGGAGACTTTCCTTGTCCCGAACGTCTCGACGTAGCGATCTTGTTCAGCTCCCTTGCTGACTTCGTTGCTTTACGTTGTTGACTCGTATCCTCGATCTCCTTGACTTGCAGCGTTCGGCCTGCTTATATAGGCCTCCTTTATCCAAAGTCCAGTCTCTGGAACCAAAGTCCACGGTTTTACCGTTGGCCCGGTCCAAAGTTGGTCTGGTCCAAAGTCCAGCTGATACCGTTATTCTCCTTACCCTGGCACGTCGACGCCAAGTGTTGTCTTGCCGTCCTGCTCGTGCCGTTTCCCTTTCGCTCTCCGTGTTCTCTCCTTCAAACAGCATGTTCTCCAAACTATCTTTCTACCGGTTCAGTCTCTCCAAACTCTCTTTCTACCGGTTCAGTTTTTCCAAACTCTCTTTCTACAACTCCTTGGCTTCGCACTGCCCTTACTACGCGTTGACTTGTTGCGTAACTGGTAACGGCAGGCCCTCCTCATGCAATCTTCATTTGCATATGTGCGGAGTTTTAACTCCTCACACCATTCTTGTGAGTCATCAGTGCATTCTTGCATCGCTTTGATTGGCCTCTTATTGATTTGTTATCCGGTAGCTAAGAATTGCAGAAGAAGAATTGCAGTAGTTTGCGAGATCTATAAATGATCTTACTTCAAATACTGTTTTTGGGTAATAACTTAATGGCCCTGACCTTTTCTGGGTCGGTGGAAGTGCTATGGCCAGTGACTATTTTTTAAAAAACTGGTCTTTTGTACCAAGACCCTCATGTTTGCATCGCTTATGGTTTTTAAAACCCAATCCACGTGCTTGACATTTTAATTTTCTGGAAAATGCTGGCAGCATTTCTCAAACCAAAGGAAAGCCTGAGTTCACATTTCCCTCCGATTTCGGAAAAGGAAGTTCTTACGCGGTCCTTATTCGCTAAAACAGTGGTACCCGGACTTGAGGTCAAGCGTCGTAAAGAACTTGGCCTAACCCAACTTGCGCAGTTTAATAGTTATTTGGCACCGGGTATTTGTCCGGGATAGTTCTTTCGTTTGGTCTATAACCAAACGTTTGTTTTGATTGCCGGCCTCTCCAGTTTCTTTTTTGTCAACTACCCATATTGGGGAGTCCCGATCATGCTTTTGTGGAGGGCAGCTCTTCGACATCGTTCCGAAATTCTTTTCGATGAGTCAATGGAGAAGTCCACTTGTTTTGTTTTTCGAAACCGGCAACTGAAGTTAGTTATGCCCTACACGGAAAGAAGTGAAATGAAAACGGATAAGAAACAATTGCAAATTGCTGTGATTGCAAATCACAAAAAATGCTGTACTCAATCTTTGCATTAGACAAGAAAATCAATATTATTGTCTGGTACTCGAGACTGGGTACCGCCTGACTGGAAGTCGATCGCCTTAGCCAGTCGGCCACCATTTAGCGCCCATTATGCATTGTCATCTAACACCCCACATCCCAAGAACAACAAGCGAAGCTTATATTCAAGCTCTCCAATTGTTCACACATGAGCACGAATATATTTAAAGACTTACAATTTTGGGCTCCGTTCATATCTTATGTAAATGAATCGAGAGCGATAATTTATATTTAGGATTTTGTTATCTAAGGCGACATGGGTGCAGTGCTCAAAAACATGTAATCTAAGTGCACACTACATGAGTCAGTCACTTGAGATCGTTCCCCGCCTCCTAAAATAGTCCCTTAGTGGGAGACCACAGATAAGGTCCTCGCCGCTCAAGATAGGCAGATGTGCCGGAGCGTGGGACCTCGAAAAGGCGGGGACTATCTACTTAGGCCTCTGCGTAGGCCATTTACTCTAAGATGCGATTCTCATGTCACCTATTTAAACCGAAGATATTTCCAAATAAAATTAGTTTCTTACAAAAACTCAACGAGTAAAGTCTTCTCATTTGGGATTTTACAACCAATTAAAATTCAAAAATCACAAGAAATTCAAACAGCACAAACCTAACTTCTGCTCTTGGTACTGTCGAGTATGGACATTAGCGTCGAAACCTTTCGTCAACCTAGTCTTTGTTAAATTAGAGGCTGCTGCCAACAACATGGAAATACATACGCTTAAAAGAGTTGATGCAGAGAACAAAAACGATGATACCAAAGTCAGTTGTTGGACCAATAAGGTTGCTGCCCACATTCTCTAAAATATTCAAGAGAATACTTCATAGTAAATTGATGGCAGTAAGTTTCGTTCAGGATGTCATTCCACATCACCAGGAACAATCATGTAATTTCAAGGTGCTTTCAAGATTGTGGCAAAATGGTTTGCTTTTAAATCTAAAAAACTTCCCACCAACTACACAATATCTCCTCGTAAAGTCATATCTGCTGAGCGAATATTCATGATCGAAGTGAGAGGCCTAAAGATCAGCCATCAGATACAGTCGAGATGGCGTTCCAAAAGGTAGTGTTGTGGGTCCTATATTAAACACCCTTTACACCTCTGACCTGCCATATCGCAGAGAACCGAGTACCCTCCTGGCAACGTATGCTGATGAAAAATTCTTTATCGGAAGCTCGCCGTGTCGATTCGAAGCGACCCAACCCACAACTTATTGGACCTATATAGCGAGGGATCGAACATGTTGAACATATTCATCCATGGAAAGAGGTCCTAGCATTGTAAGTTTTCCCTGAAGCACAAAGTGTGGATCTACAGAGCGATAGTAGTCTATTCAATGACCTTTTATGTCATATGGGGTTAGAGAGCAGATCAATTGCCATTCATGTCGCTACAACGATTGGTTTTAGGCTCAAACCAACCCACTATGGGAAATTTGACCCCTTTTTCTGGCCAAAACCCATTTTCTGAAAGTCGAAATATTGAAATAATATTTAGTGTACGCATTCATAATCGACCAATCTTTAGTGCTGCATACTAGAAATTTTAATAGATGGCGCCACAACAAGGAAATCAGCTGTTGCGCGTACAAAAAACAACTATCTGCTACGTTAAGTTTTTCTTTCGTTACAAAAGTTATAATATCTTTGGAACCAAAGCGTTAATTTCCATTCTGTAAAAAGTATTTTAACCAGTGGGCTTTCTTTTAAGAAAGAATAGAAAATAGAATAGAATAGAATCAATAGAAAAAAAAACAAGAGAGAACGCTATAGTCGAGTTCCCCGACTATCTGATACCCGTTACTCAGCTAGTGGAAGTGCGAAGGAGAGTCTTCAACACTGACAATTTTTGGCGGTTTGTGGGCGTTAGAGTGGGCGTTGCAAAAGGTTTTTTGGCAAATCGATAGAAATTTACAAGTCTAATACAAAAATGAAAAAAAATCAAAACATTTTTCAAAAGTGTGGGCGTGGCAGCATTGGGCAGTTTGTGGGCGTTAGAGTGGGCAAAAAGTTGTTTGGCAAATCGATAGAAATTTACAAGACTAATACAAAAATGAAAAAATATTAAAACATTTTTCAAAAGTGTGGGCGTGGCAGTTTTATGCGGTTTGTGGGCGTTTGAGTGAGCGTAAATCAACAAACTTGCGCTGCGTCTATGTCTCTGGAGTCTGTATGTTTAATCTCAATTTTCTAGCTTTTGTAGTTCCTGAGATCTCGACGTTCATACGGACGGACAGACGGACGGACAGACGGACGGACAGACGGACGGACAGATGGACAGACGGACGGACAGACGGACATGGCCAGATCGACTCGGCTATTGATCCTGATCAAGAATATATATACTTTATATGGTCGGAAACGCTTCCTTCTGCCTGTTACATACTTTTCAACGAATCTAGTATACCCTTTTACTCTACGAGTAACGGGTATAACTAGTGCTGTACCCGTAATTTAATAAAAATGTAAGTTGCCCTACAAAAGCCTTTTTTTTGATAATAACCTAACTTTGAATAGAGATTTAAAGTGATTGCAGCAGATTGCATCAATGAAATGTACCTCATGTTGTAGCTTATTTAATTCTTGTTCAGATTATTGTAATTTAAAAAGCCACTTTTACCGATTCTTGGAGAAATTATAGATTTTAGACTTAACCCTACTTTTCCAAATTCAGAGTAATCTCATGCTAAACGGGAGTTAAACAAGGCGGTTGCTGAATTGTTTTGTTATTTTTATTAGTACTTTTGTTGTTAACTTCTGTAAAATAATTTAGTATGCAAACACTATCACGAAATCATTATTTTTTGCTAAGACTAGAAAAAACATTCAAAATTAGAGAAAGCCTTTACGAAAATAAATAATATAAATATAAGGGTCGGTGTCACGCCCACAGTTTTTGGGGTACGTATAGATATGGTCTAGCGCAAATTAATGAAAAAAAAAAACTAAAAATCTTTCTTCGTTCTGGAGGTATAAATTACAAAACATATAAGGGGCGGTGCCACGCCCACAATTTTTGGTACCATTAAAGATATGGACTAGTGTAACTCCATGCAAAAAACACAAAATAAATATCTTTCCCCGTTCTGGAGTTATTAATTTAGGCCAGAAAAAGTGGTCAAATTTCCCATAGTGCAACCACCTAGCAGCTTTATTGGCTAATCCGAGGACCAGGCAAAGACTGAAGAGGCATCAACCTGGAGACCTTTGGACAAAAGTTCTTGACCTGTAGTTAAAATCCCATTGTTTATCAAAATTGTAATTTCATATTTGCTGTCATGTTCCCATGTTTTCTTTGTTGCTATTTTTAGTTCTTATATTTTGAAAACATTTAATTGGTTGCTTAACGGTAAATAAAAATATATTATCTTAAAAAAACCCATAATGGGCTGTTGTAGGCGACACTGGCTTTTGAATTATTCTAAATTTTAAGCAAGTCCTGGATCGCGTTGTTGACGAAATTTGCTGCCCCCTGGGATATGGGTATACCTTGGCGAAAATAGACTATTCGCTAGACATTCTATTCGCAGCCACTGCCGACAAGTTTTGTGGTAGGCTTCGTTGGGGAACGCAACGGCTTTTTATCATCCCCAGAAATGCCTTCTTTACTAAATGTGGTGCATCTGCTCACTCCACGTTAGTGAAATGCATTTATGAAATGAAATCTTCTCAACCTTCATTCCCCATTTGAGTTCGGCGAAAGCCAGGCAAAGTTCATCTGGTAAAATGCAAAAGGTCGCTTTTAAATTAAAGATCGAGACGAAACCTTTTTTTTGTAACCGTGGGAATATTCTTTAGTTCTTTACGAGGTCGGATGAAACGCGCCGGTGTCTAAAAGAAAACTCTTTCACCAATGACGGGTAAAAGGGAGTTTCCCAAAAAAAAATTGAGGAAGTCAAAATTATATTCGCTGTTTTATAGGTCCGCTTTTTTTTTAGTATTGACCGGAAATGTACTAGATTTGCTAGAGTAGTGTTTGATTTTTTTTTATTATTACCTATTAAAATAATTTTTGTTATAAGTTTCTGTTTGTAATATTGACTTTGATCAGTGATTTTTTTTATCCTAATTTATTTCTTGCAGACCTAAAATGTGTTTGGCATTGATTCCCGCTTGCATATATTATTCGCAGTGTATGTGTTACCTTGTTTGTAAAACTTATATTTTTATACCCGTTACTCGTAGAGTAAAAGGGTATACTAGATTCGTTGAAAAGTATGTAACAGGCAAAAGGAAGCGTTTCCGACCATATAAGGTATATATATTCTTGATCAGGATCAATAGCCGAGTCGATCTGGCCATGTCCGTCTGTCCGTCCGTCTGTCCGTCTGTCTGTCCGTATGAACATCGAGATCTCAGGAACTACAAAAGGTAGAATGTTGAGCTTAAGCATACTGACTCCTGAGACATAGACGCAGCGCAAGTTTGTCGATTCATGTTGCCACGCCCACTCTAACGCCCACAAACCACCCAAAACTGCCACGCCCACACTTTTGAAAAATGTTTTGATATTTTTTCATTTTTGTATTAGTCTTATAAATTTCTAACGACTTGCCAAAAAACTTTTTGCCACGCCCACTCTAACGCCCACAAACCGCCCAAAGCTGCTACGCCCACACTTTTGAAAAATGTTTTGATATTTTTTCATTTTTGTATTAGTCTTATAAATTTCTATCGATTTGCCAAAAAACTTTTTGCCACGCCCACTCTAGCGCCCCCAACCGCCAAAAACTGTCAGTGCTGAAGACTCCTTCGCACTTTCACTAGCTGAGTAACGGGTATCAGATAGTCGGGGAACTCGACTATAGCGTTCTCTCTTGTTTTTATATCACGTCTGTTCGTTTCGGTCTTTCTCAAAAGAGTGATCGCACTTCCTCGATCGTGCACCATGACAATGTATCGGGTGCTCGATTCTAGTTCCAATGTTACATTATTTCAAGCTTATACTACATATAGTACATATTTACACTATTAACATTCGGCCGACTTGACTACAGATCGACCACGATCTTTGTGAACATAGGGCAATATGGAATAAGGGGCTATATGGAGTGTATGAAACGGAATAAAAGATTTAGGAATACTATGCAAGGTTCTATTATGAATAGATTCGGCACCGAATGAAAAATTCACGGAAGTCAATTTCTAATAATATGCTCAACTATAGATCTCATATCTGGAAACCAATAGGTCCTAAACGCACTTATTTGTTGCCAAGAGTCCTAGTTTTTTATGAGATATTCTAATTAGCTGTTCTTTCATACAAGCAGGTGCATAAAAGCAATAAGAATCGTTCACGTTCTTTCAAAATACGAGTCTATTCCTTAACTTAAAGTTACGCACATTTCCCCTCTCTAGTTTCTAGTTTGTAGAATCAGGTCTAAGTATTCAGGTGTTGCTTCTTTAACTTCAACTAACGGTATTGATTTTAGAAAAGCGTCTTCACGAAACTCCAATTTATCATCACCTTTTTACTACCGTTCATGTAGTTCCTGGCAGCTTTCTCACAATTTATTCCACCATTCTCTTCCTCTTCTTCTTCACATGGCAATCCAAGGATTTATAGGTCTTCTACTAAGAGTTTGCACTAACGAATTGCAATATTTTAAACGGTCTATGCCCAAGGTATTCTCTAAATCGGCGCAACGCATTCATTATTGCGATTGTTTCCAGCTCAAAACTATGGTTTTACTGGAATTAAACGAAATAGGATTGTTTTGCAATAGTATAGCTCCAAGTCCATGGGCGCCTGCATCCGTATGGAGCTCGGTTTCTCGACCACCTGTCTAAAACTGGTGGATTAGCGAAAGCGCTCTTCAAATAGTTAAATGCACTTGCTCATTGCAAAAGGACCTCCCTTCTTCAAAAACTCTATCATCGGTTTAATTGTACGCGAAGTGTCCCATATTGAAAGTCGAGGTCTCCCATAACCAGTGTCCTTAGATTTCTTTAAACTTAAAACAATGTTTTTTGGAATTAATGACCTACGAATTAAGCTTACCAGGCTGCCGGTATCAAATAAACTTACAATAGAAATATATTTACCTTTCCATCTCGTAATCCTTAGATTACGCCAAGTTCTCTGATCCAGATTCCTCCTCATCCTGCAGCACTGCCGGACTTGTTAACGCCCTTCGCTCTGCGCATTGCTGGTACTTATGGTTCCCGGTAAAGCACTTGAAACAGGCCCCATCCGGCCTTTTGGGTTGTTTGCTCTCTCTAGCCATGTGTCCCACTCGCCTACAATTGTAGCAACGAATTGCTGCGCAATCTTCGAATTACATATGGCAGAGTATTCCTCATTGCCAGTGGCTCGTGACCAGATCAATGAATTTCTGAGCTGTTGACCTCGTATTCTGATCAGTTCCGCATCAAACCAAAATGGCACTCGATCGCTGATCTACGGAATTTACGTTTTGATCGACTTTGACGCAGTATCTGAGTGTGATGCTGATTTGCTTTTAAACTTTGAGAGCAGCTGTCTGGATAATTTTCAAACGATTCCTAAACGAGACTGAGTTCTTAAAGGAATATGCCAAAAGCTACATGAGGTCCATGCCGTCCTAATGGTTAACAACCTACATGTTCGCTATGTGGCGGACATTTACAAAACACTCGCCGAATTTGTGCTAGAAATGCCCACACTTCATGAAAATAGAACTCTTTACGGGACCGAAACTTTGGCTACCATGCTGGTTCTATTAAAAGGAGATCTCAAGGATTCGAATGACGAGATGATCTCAAAGATATCTGCATTGGTAAAGCAGCTGCAGGACTTTTGCGTTTCCGAACTGAGGAAGGAAAACATAGACTTAAAGCGAGCCAAGTTTTTTGTTTGCTCTATTCTCATATTGCACCTCAATCACTTACCATATTCAGTCCTTGACTCTGCTGCATATGACAAGATCCTTAAAGTAATAACCTCACCACCATGTGAATCACAGCCTGAATTGTTTTCTATTACTTATGTGGCCGACATGCACCATATGTTCCGCCTACTCAAGAAGTCGTAGGAATTCGGCATTTCCACCAATCGAATTTGGAAGTTACTAATGCAGTACAAAATGTCTTCAATAAAATATCTGGACTCCGAGATTGAAGAGCTTATTAGTATTTTAATAGAGTATCGGATTGAAAGCTATCTCCATTGTATGTCGGTAATACAGTATCATATTTACAAAGATTCCAACGTGAACAAGATAGTTCAATTGCCTTAACTGCCCATCTTCGACTGATTGATAAGAATTCCAGTACTTTGGACTCCTGGCTGCTGTCATTTATTATCTTAAAAGATTCGCTTAATCTCTTGATCAAAAACATGCGCACTAGGAGATGGGAGCTTACCAATTCAAGTCAACGGGCTCGCCTTCTGCCATTGAAGTATATCTTAAATATGGTGGTCGATTTGCGTCTGGATTTTTTTTAATTTTTAACCATTGCTAGTTTGCTGCACGTTTTGAAGGTGGAGACAATTGGATCGCAAAAGAATTCGGAAATCGAGATTTATCACTCAGATCAGTACATATAAATATCAGGCCGAAAATGAGTACTTGAAGGCTACGAAGAATGAGTATTTCGAGGGCAGGCTAAAACCTGTGCCTGCAAAAATTCCATTGAATTTTTGGCAACATAAAACTTTTTATACAACAGATCAAACTAATTAAGAAATCCATATTATATGCTTATAGACAAAAGCTTTGCATACAAAAGCTCTATACATATAGTATATTGAATGAATAGGCTCACTACCCATTTATTTTCCACACAGTTATGAAAAATATGTTACCTTTTATTATTATTTACCTGAATTAGAAATGTTATTTATGAATTAAAAATGTTATTTTTTTAAAATACCATACAGATGCTGTCTTCTTGAGCTGATTAAGTTTGGCCCAAGGCATATTCTAAATCAGCTACTCGCTGATACAGCTTCTCAACATGCTGCAAATGTATTACTGCCTCGACATTCGCCATCACTCGATCACGACGCTGCAAGCTCCCCTCCGCCATGTCAGAACCTTCCTGAATTTCATCATATGCCGCCACTCAGTCGCCATTCTGCAGCACACTATCGCCGTCTCTTTCTTACGCATTTACAATTTCGCCACTAAAACCAGCCTCGCCGCCCGCTCTCGAAGGTTTTGCTACTTCGGAAAAGGTTTTATCCAGGTTCAACTCCTCCAGGTATAGAGTCTTCATTTCCAAATTTCACGGCTTGACTGCGCAATGTTCTGATTCTCCAGTTTGGTTGATTTCTGATTGTCCATTATACATTTCGCCTGCAGTTGATAAATGGTGGCCTCTACTTGGAAAAACTCGTTCTCTCGCTCTAGATTATCTTTCATCACAAAGGTGTTCTCTTTTATACTGGCATTTACTCCTTACCTGATACGTAAAATTTATATTTTCTTTATTTTCTTATATCACGTCTGTTCGTTTCGGGCTTTCTCGATCGATAGTTACAATGTTACCTTATCTCTAGCTTATATTATATTTACACTATTTACATGTTATTTATTTCCCTTCTTTTTTCCCGCGCTGCTGTCTTCTTTTGCTGCCCGTATTTGTCCAACAACTTACCAATACATATTTGCGTGGGTGGTTGTACCACTAGTTGAGGGCCAATAATTTTAGTTATTTGGTGCATAGTAGTTTATTTACTAGAACATCCGGAATCAATTGTCCGTAAAAAAACTGTTACTGTGATGTAACTGTGATATCATCAAGTTGCTGCTCCGAAGGTGACAGGAGGTATGCTGTGTTCGCCGACTGCGCACCCTATTATGGGTCAGCACGTCGGTTTTATGTTTCGCACACTGAACCAACTGTTATAGTCCTATATATAGTACTATATAAAAAACTGGGCTTCATAATGAGTTTTCGGACACTATTTACAGAAAAATCAACCATCAAAGATTGGTATGCTAAGTTTAGACGTGGTGAAATGAGCACCGAGACGGTGAGAGCAATGGACGTCCAAAAGAAGTTGTTATTGACGAAACTGATATTAAATTAAATAGCTGATACTCTAAAGGTATCAACTGATGGTGTATTTCATATGATTCTTTAATTTTTAGGTATGTGCAAAGTGGGTGCCGCCCGTGCTCACTTTTGACCAAAAACAACGACGAGTTGATGATTCGGTTCAGTGTTTGAAGATGTTCAAGCGTAATAAACCCGACTCATTCGTCGATGTGTGACAATGAAAGAAATATGACTGCATCATTTCACTCCATTTCACTTCGACAGTCACCTGAGATAAAAGAACGTTTGAAGGACGAATTGTCGCATTTAAAAAAAAAAGTGCTGTGTCACCACGACATTGCACCGTGTCACAAGTCAGTAAAAACGATGGCAACATTTCATGAATTGATTGATTGATTTCGCATACACCTTATTTTCCCGATCTGGCATCCAGCGACTATTTCCTGTTCTTAAATCTCAAAAGAATGCCCGCTAGGAAGACAGTGGTATCGAAATATTGGAGGGTCGCTATACAAAGTGTATTACCCTTTAAGCGAACTATGTTGAATAAAAAAAAACAATTTTGCCAAAAAAATATTTTTTACTAAGGTAGGCCGGGAACTTTTCAATTGACCTATTACCTTATAGGGACAGAGTTTAGCATACCAATTTACTTTACGAGTAAATGATCGGTTTAATATTAAATAATTCCTTCTCATGTTATTTATAAATTTCTAAATCTTCAAAATATTTTCAAAAGAAAGGACTCGTGAACAACGCGAAGCAACGTAAGCTACAGCCGTGAAAATCATCAAGAAGCAAGATCGCTTTGTCGAGGCGTTCGAGACGATTGCTTCGTTTACCGAATTAAGATAGCTGAGGTCCATTAAGACAACGCACGGCTAGGTTGAGACGCCTTGCTACACCATTAATCGAGACCAGACTCGGTGTTGGCCCGGCGATTCCGATTGTGCTTGAACAGGCGGGCCAATCCTAGCTAGGACCCGTGTGCGTGTCGGGATTGTGGTGAAGATCCGGTTGACGATTTCGAAGATTGTGAAACGTAAGCCAGATTGCCTAGTGAAATGGCCTGGTGAAACAACAACACGTTAACCCCACGTCTGCTCTGACTGGTAGCGCAGGTACCACGCCTACTCTGTTCTCACGGACACACCAGGCAATTGCCTGGTTCCCGTAGGTAACCTCCGACAAAGTCGACCGGGTCTTCACCACAATTCCTGTCTCACTCTCGCTCTCCATATTCTCTCTATCCAAACTGGTTTTCTCCAAACTCTCCTCATATTCCCCTCTTTCTTCGGGAGAAAATAAACTCGTTCTTGCCGTCCTTGTTGAACACTCCTGATATCCCGTAGACGCTCACAGACCTGTCTTGAGTTTCAAAGCGCCGATTCCCCTCAACGCACTGTTCCATTCGTTCTTTTTAACTTTGCCGCCGATTCTTTTTTCCGGAGAAGCCACTCCTTATATCCCGCATTATTTCAGCATGCTGTATTCCTGTTCTTCCTTCATCTGGGCACACCACCTTCTGTCGATCGATTCTTGCCATCTTCCGATAACATTCGTTGGTGACCCGTACAGTGCCGATATTTCCTATATTTCGACACTATGGAGTGCCGATCGACCGCCTTGTGATCGAGGCGCCCTCTTTCCTGAGCCCTGATGACTATAAACAAAATTTTTGCGGGTATGTTTGATTATAAAAGAAAATTGTTCACCTTTGTTATCCTTGTCTTTTTCTTCCCTGCAGCATCATTCTGCATGCTTTGCGGTACCATCCCTCTTCATTCCTCGGGAGTATGTGGGTTCCTTGGGCTCGGTAAGTTCATTTCTCATCCGTGCTTACTTGACTCCAGCTTGTATTTGGAATACGTTGAGTGTGACTGTGCCTGACGTTAGTTGGGGGATGCTAATGTCAGTGCGGGAGAAACAGTATTTCGGCTTGCTCGCTGCATGTTTACTCTCGCCTTGGCCTGACGCTTAAACGGGTGCAGTCCTGGCTGCAACCTTTACTGGTACCTATCGCTTGGCTTGTGACGCGGTGCCCTAGGTACAGCAGTTCTTGCTTGAAGAATTGATATTTGAGGGTTTATCCTTAGGTTCGCGTTCTTCAAACGGCGGAACACTTACCTGAGGTTTCTTTGTGTTTATCTAGTGTGCGACCAATACTGACGCAAAGGCATGTGGCGACATTTCCGGGCCAATCACCTGGTCCAGTGACGCGGTGCCCTAGGTACAGTAGTTCTTGCTTGAGGAATTAAAATTTTTCTGGGTTTATCCTTAGGCTCGCGTTCTTCAAGCGGCGGATTTATTGAATCTTCTCATTTACTAACAATAAGTGTAGCAAATCTTATACTATAACCTAATTAGCAGTCATGTGGACTGTAACAGTAGAAATGGCCCTGACAAATTATGGCTGGGTTGGAATGTCGGTACGTTAAATGTGGGTTCGGTTGGAAACCCGAATCACGACCCTTGCAAGGGGGTTTGGGTGGGCAGATATTTATTCATTGTACGCCTCTTGCTTGTCTATTTCATCTTTTACTGCGAGAATGCCGAGGTCCCTGTGAATGTTTTGCTTTCGAATATACCATGGTGCCCCAGTGAGTAAACTGGGAGCCTTACGTCCAGATTGGCTTAAGAGTGGAGGTGTAGAGCAGGACCTTGTAGTCCAGACACAAGAACGATCGGGCGTTTATGATCCAGTGGAGGCTGCTGGCTTTCAAATTTAGGTGAACTTTCTTTAATTCGATATGCCTACGCCATGATAGGCGTCTGTTGAGGTGGATGCCAAGAAACGTTAATTCTTTGACTTGGGGGATCTGCATGCAGGCAGAGTGGAGTGCAATTTTGTCTGTTAAGAGTAAACGTTATGTGCTTGCAGTTTTGTGCAAACACCATGAGGTGTTTGGCGAGTTTGGTTGGTGGACCGACTGGTGCGGCTGAGGATTGCGGTTTCGTCAGCGAAGGTGGATGTTGTTAGTCGGTCACTCGTGGGAATATCCGCTGTGTAGAGGGCGTATAGAGTTGAGCCAAGTGCGCTGCCTTGTGGGACTCCAGCTTCGATAGGGTGGTTGTCGGATATGGTTTTATTGCACCTCACTGCGAATGCTCTGTTGTAGAGGTAAGATTCAAGGAGTTGAGTGTACCCAGGCAAGTGAGTTTAAATTTTATGCATAAGTCCTTCGAGCCAGACGCGGTCAGCGACCTGAAGTACTTCTTAGCGGGTCGACGGTTTCAATTGGAGAGCTTAGATTTCGGGTGAGCCCTCCACAAGGGATGCTTTGTACTAGTTGGCGAGAGTTTTCCAATATATTTAGTTGGGCATTTTTGCGTCTTGCTTCAGTGCCCGGTTTAGATTGCGGGTGGCTTCATTAGGACATTGCTTTGAGAATGGCGATCTGCTGTTCAATTCGCAGGCTGGTTTTGAACATCTTAATTTCCACATCCTTCCGTTTTGGTGTTGAGATCCTGGCTGCTGTGACGAGTACCTCTTCCAGAGCGGCGGTAGAGCAGTTAATGTCTGCTTCTATATTTAGCTGAGGAGTTAGATCAATGTGGGAACTCACATACATTCTGTATTTCATCCAGTTTTTGTTGTGCGACGTCAGCCTATAGGGGTGGTCCGAAATTTCTGTTCGTTGAAGAAGGGTTATCAACAAAGGCGAGTGGTCAGATGAGAGATCCGGTAGGATGGCGTTTGGGATCGCGTGGGATGTTTTTTGTCTCTGCGAAATCAATTAAATCTGTGATCTTTCTGGGGTCTGCAGGCAAATTTTTTGGGCTACCAGGAGAAACGTAGTCCAGTTTATTGCTCACTTTTATAAGTGCATTATAAAGTTGTCTTCCCTTGGGAGTCACGAGGTGTGATCCCCAGTGCGTGTGTTTGACATTGTAGTCTCCTGCAGCTATGAAGTGTTCCCCCAGTGTGTTGTAGAAGTCCATGAATTGACCTTCAGAGATAGTAAAGCGAGGTGGGCAATAGACAGCGGCAATGCAAAGGTTGCCGTTTCCTGACTGCACTTTTATGGACGTGGCTTGCAAGTAATTTGTTGCAAACCTTTCGTAAAAGTGGTGTTTGATCCGTTCTCTGATTAAGATGCCTGTTCCACCGTGGGCTTTTCCATCCGGGTAAACTGTGCGGTAGAAGGTGTAGCCTCTTATATGGAAGTTATATCGCCCAGTGAGGTGCGTTTCAACCAGCAGCATGGCGTCGATGTGATTTAAATTTAGGAATTGCGCTATTTCAGGTTTATGCCGTGAAATGCCGTTGGCATTCCACATGGAAATACGTAGTTTATCTATTTATTATTTGGACTATTGTGCTACAAGCAACTGAATCACCATGTTCTGGTTCTGGACAAGGGTTTGCATAGTTGTATTCATAAACGACATGAGTTCCATCATAGTTTGTTGCATGGTGACCAGCATAGCGGACATAGTATTTAGCAGACCTGTCTGGGGTATTTTTTGGGCTATGATACGTGTTTTGCGTATTTTGTTGACGCGTAGCTGTCGCTCGTTTCATGCGACTCTTTAACTCCTTGTGGACCGCACAGCCTCTGTAGTTTGCCGTATGGTTTCATCCACAGTTGCCACATTTTTTCTTTAAGGTGTCTTCTTTGTTTGCGGTGCAGTTTACGGAGTTGTGCCCTAAGTGTGCAGTATGTCTTTGTGACTCCATACTCCTGGCAGTTTGTGCATTGTACAGGGCCGTTCCGTTTGTGTGGTTCTTCCACGGTGATCCTTCGATGCAGTAGTAAGGCTTTGCTATCTGGTTGAAGCTTGACCTTGAAGAGTGGTTGAGGCTTTTTGTTTCTGTTAGTAATGTTGTTATAATCTTTTGCACAGAAGCCTTTGGCTTTAGGGGCGATGTCAGGTTCGATTCCTTTTAATACAACTTGCAGTCCCTTGCTGCTTTTTAGTTGGTAGGTGTTCTATTTAGTTCTTTTTTGTTTTCTCTAGGTACTTTGACACAGCTCGGAAGTGTTCTTCGGACTTCGTTTGAACTTTGGTTTCGTGGATGTTCCCTTTAATAAGCGGAAGAACATGGAAATTCCCTTCACGTCCCCTACCAGCGCAACAATTTTGTTGACCAGGGCGTTTGAGTTTTTTTCCCTTATATAGGTGAAGGCTTTGGTTTCTTTTGGGTCCCCTGCCCCAACTCTGCTTGGTTGTTCTCCGCCTCTGCTAAGATGGAAAAACGTTTATCATTCTGACTCCTAGTTTGTTCGTTGCTTTTGTTGGAACGGTTGATCTTTGGTTTATTAGCAACCGTGTTTAGTGGACTAAGTTTACGCTCAATCTGGATGTAGCGATCCATACCGCTCTGTATAACCGAGACCGCTTGTTGCTTATCGAAGCTTACGGTTTTTGTTGCAATTGTAATTTGCTCTCCAGTTGTTGGCACCGAATTCGCCATAATGGTAGATGGTTTAGTAGTTGGTGGTGCTTTTGCTGCGACTGGGAGCTCGCTCTCATGCTGTCGACGGTCAGTAGAGCCGGGTTGCTCTTTGATGACTTGCTTACTTCGTCGATATCGCGTGTTGAGAAGTAGGAGAAACAGGCGTTTCTTGGATTTACAGAGCTTCTACGCTCACTTACGTGTGACACTTATTAATTTAAGACAAAAATGCACTTGTCTTAGTCATAACACTAGTTATAGATGTACAATTCTTTGAGGAATGCTTTTTTTTTTTTTTGATTAGTTAGCGTCTTTTCGCACGAGATTTTAAATTTGAGTTCAAATTTGAATTTTAAAGATTCGCAACAAACGGACAGAGCCTGGCAACGCCACTTGGTTTGTTCGATCGGGTTGGCAGCACTATCAGCTGGGCCAACCCCGCGTTCTCCGCGATCGGTTGGTAGCGTTATCAGCTGTTTCGACAGCCGGCCCTACCGCAACCATTGTTTTTATTTTATAATTGGCCGAAAACAAGTGTGGAATTCACGTTTTTCCGCCTGTGATCGTGCAGCAAGCCACGGGGTGCAACTTCAGTACGACTTGGCCCACTCTTCGACTATTTCTGACGTCGCTCGTTAGAAATAGTTAAATTTCGCGCTGCGTTTAAAATCACTTCCGGTTAACTCGACAGATCGATGGTTTCACTGAGGTTTCTTTTGTGTTTGTCGTTTTTAGTCCGCCCCTGTACTTTTATGCAATGTTCATTGCCATCGAGCCGTTCTGCTCGACCATTTCCCCTTACTACGTCATATGATCGAACCTTTTGGCAATGACGACGGCCGACATTATTACTATCTAGGCTTGGATTCATACAGCTTATTATTATTATTTGCTTATTATTCAATTCGCACTTTGCATTTACTTTTACTAGCCCATTGCTTTAACAAAATGTATTTTATAACATTCGGTTTCTTCTATTATGTCCACCGCCATTTCACTCTCTTCACTCTACTCACTCTTTTCTTTTCCTTACATTGATATTATAAATAATATTTTTAGCATTGTGTTACGTACAGTAAGAGAGAACACTATAGTCGAGTTCCCCGACTATCTGATACCCGTTACTCAGCTAGTGGAATTGCGAAGGAGAGTCAACACTGACAAGTTTTGCCGGCTTGTGGGCGTTAGAGAAGGCGTGGCAAAAAGTTTTTTGGCAAATCGATAGAAATTTACAAGTCTAATACAAAACTGAAAAAATATCAAAACATTTTTCAAAAGTGTGGGCGTGGCTGTTTTGGGCGGTTTGTGGGCGTTAGAGTGGGCGTGGCAAAAAGTTTTTTGACAAATCGATAGAATACAAAAATAATACAAAAATTAAAAAATTTCAAAACCTTTTTCAAAAGTGTGGGCGTGGCAGTTTTGGGCGGTTTGTGGGCGTTAGAGTGGGCGTGGCAACATGAACAAACTTGCGCTGCGTCTATGTCCCTGGAGTCTGTATGCATAATTTCAACTTTCTAGCTTTTGTAGTTCCTGAGATCTCGACGTTCATACGGACGGACAAACGGACGGACAGACGGACGGACGGACATGGCCAGATCGACTCGGCTACTGATCCTGATCAAGAATATTTTTTTTTTTTTTAATTCCTTCTATTCCTCTCTTAGGGCTTCCACGAGAGTATGTCGCCGAGATGTCTTCTGCGTAGTCCAAGTCCTCAAGGAGTCTTGTGAGGTTCCACTTAATTCCGCGCTTGGAAGAGCATACTTCGCTCATTAACTGTCGACTACGATGTTGAAGAGGAGTGGTGACAGCGGGCATCCTTGCCGAATTCCGGCGTTCGTCTGGAAAGGTGCCCTAGTTTTTCCATTGTGCAGTACCGCCCGGTTGGCATCGTCATACATCGATTTGATGATGGCGATGAGGTTTGCAGGTACTCCTTTTCTTGCAAGTGCTCGCCATATTGCTGCTCTTTCAACTGAGTCGAATGCCTTCTTGAAGTTGATGAACAGGAGGTAAAGCGGGGCTCTCCATTCCACAGCGTATTATGCGTAGTGTATTTGCCTGGTCTACGCAACTCCTGTGTGGTCTGAAGCCTGCCTGTTCGTCTCGGATTGTTGGCTCAATTTTTTTCCTGGAGGCGTTTGTTTAGAAGTGTAGCTAAGATTTTGTAGCTGGTTTTGAGCAGTGTTATCCCTCTCCAGTTGTTGCAGTCACTAAGGTCGCCTTTTTTGGGAAGCTTCCAATGATTCCGCTTTTCCAGGAGTCTGGCACCGTCTCGCCTTCCCATATGCGTGAGAAGTGTGGATGCAATGTTTCAGCCATCAGTTGGGTGTCAACTTGATGCAATTCGGCTGGTATGTTGTTTTCGCCAGCTGCCCTGTTGTGCTTCAGCTTCTTTATTGCATTCACGATTTCTCTTACATTCGGGGGTGCAGAGGGTATCCTGCTACTCCCACTTGGCGGCACAACACTCCTGTAGTCTATGGCCACGTTTGGTGATGTGGTGTGGCTAATTCCCATAAAGTGTTGGCGTCATCTTCGGATTTGTGCGTCATCATTGGATAAGAGGTTACCTTCTAGATCTCTGACTGGTTTGTTCTGTCTGTGATGGGTTCCTGTGATCCGTGAAATCTGGCCGGCTGCTCGTTCTGCGTCTGCCGCAAGTCTATCCAGCTGTACGTCCAGTAGCGAGTGTCTCCATTTCCTGCTAATGCATATGTGGTCGATCTGGTTGCGCGTAATACCACTTGGAGATGTCTAGGAGTATTTGTGGACATCTTAGTGTGGGAATATTGTGCCACCGATGACCAGTTGGAATAGCTGGCAGAGTTCCACTAATTTCTCTCCGTTATCGTTGCGAGTCCCAGTTCCATGCTGGCCCATGACAGATCTTAGTCCGGTGTTGTTGCGGCCAATTTTTGCATTGAAGTCACCCATGAGGATGTTAAGGTCACCTTGCCGTAGCTTGTTGAGGGTTGCTGTAAGGGCAGTATAGAAGTCGTCCTTGGTGTCGTCGTTTGCGTCTTCCGTCGGGGCATAGCATTGAGTGATGTTTATGTATCTAGCGCTACATCTGAACCTGGCGGTCATGATTCTATCAGAAATGGGTTCCCAGGAAACCAGTGCCTTCTTTATGTGCCTTCTATAAATTCCCACTCCATATCTGCTGCCGTCACTGTTGCCACTGTGTAGGACTAGATTGCTAACTGATTTTGTTGTTTCCCCACTGCCAGTCCACCTCCATCTCCGCCTCGAACTGTGCTAACCTAGATGGTTCTCTTAAAGTTCTAACGTTCCATTGTCCAATTCGTGTCCGTTTTGAAATGCGTATGGTCGTCATCGAATTTGGAGAGCCGTTTATGTTTAAACTTCTCGTATTAGTTTCAGTAATCGTTGTAAGTTTTTCGACCGATCTGGTGATTGGCCAGATGCGGCTTATCCCAGTGGTGGGGCTGCAACCTGTCGCCATCGGGGAGTGGCGTCTACGGTGTTGTGTTGTTATTCGTAGAAAAGCGAACAGTCTGGTAACGCGATCGCCCTGCTGGGTGTTGTTGCTGTTCGCAGAAAAACACAGGGTGCGCTTGGTACTATGTGGGTGCCCCCGTTTTTCTCCCATGTAGTGAGCAGGGGGGGTGGGGCGGTGTGGCAAGTGGAAGTTGCCGAAAATTGTTGTAATAGGCATTTTTTATGTGGAAGAATACTTTCTAAAAGTTAGAAAAGCATTTTAGAGAGGAAGTTTTGTATGGCCATGCTCTCGTCATGGGTGGGGTTTGCACCCACGACCCCATGGTTAGCAGGTAGTTGCACTATCCACTACACCACGAGGCCTCAAGAATATATATGCTTTATATGGTTCGAAACGCTTCCTTCTGCCTGTTACATACTTTTCAACGAATCTAGTATACCCTTTTACTCTACGAGTAACGGGTATAAAAAGAACGTCAAAACTCTTAAGGCTGACCAGAGCAAACCTCAGCACTGCTATGAGAGTCATCACAGGGCATTGGTTGATAGGCACCCATGCCAGAAGACTAAATGCCCCGTATAATGATTTCTGCCGTAGCTGAAGGGACGAGGAAATGGAAAAAACGGTAGAGCATCTACTATGCCACTGCCCAGCACTGCAAGCGAAAAGACTGTCAACACTGACAGTTTTTGGCGGCTTGTGGGCGTTAGAGTGGGCGTGGCAAAAAGTTTTTTGGCAAATCGATAGAAAAACACTCACGTTATCACAATGGACCTCTAATGGTCTAAGTGCGTCGGATAAAACCGACGGCCGGCAAAACCTAACCTAACCTAGCCTACGTACACCCTTTTTGTAAGATCATAAGACTTTGAAGACTCTCCTACTACCAAACATAACCACAGATTAAGTGAACCGTTTCCGACCATATAAAGTATATATATACTTGATCAGGATCAATAGCCGAGTCGATCTGGCCATGTCCGTCTGTCTGTCCGTATAAACATTGAGATCTCAGGAACTATAAAAGCTAGAAAGTTGAGTTTAAGCATGCACACTCCAGAGACATAGCGACGAGACTCCAGAGACGCAGGGCGAGTTTGTCGATTCATGTTGCCACGCCCACGCTAACGCCCAAAAATCCGCCTAAATCTGCCACGCCCATACTTTAGAAAAATGTTTTAAAATTTTTTCACATTTTTGCTCGTCTTGTAAATTTAACTCTATATACCAAAAATATTTTTGATACGCCCAAAAACGGTCAGTGTTGAAACTTTTCTTCGCACTTTCACTAGTTAACGGGTAATCAGATAGTCGGGGAACTCGACTATAGCGTTCTCTCTTGTTTTTTATGTGGATATCAACAAACACAAAATAACAGCAGTGACTTCCCCAAACAAGTGCACAATTCAAGTAATCTGAGAGTCGGATAGTGAAGCGTGCCACCGAAAACTTTCATACAAACATACATATACACTGACGAGCAAAACTGTAACACGAGTTGCATATTATGGATCCGCCACCGTGCTTCACGGTTTGCTTCACGTTACTTGGTGACTGGACTGTGGGATCTCTAGTCCAATACCAAGAGCGTCCATCTGACTCGAAACGATTAATTTTGGTTTCATCTGACCATATAACCTGAAAAACCAAATTTTTGTGATTGTTTTAACTTATTGGTATTGGACTAGAGATCCCACAGTCCAGTCACCAAGTAACGTGAAGCAAACCGTGAAGCACGGTGGCGGATCTATAATGGTTTGGGGCTGTATACACAAAAACGGAGTTGGTCCCTTGGTGTTAATTGAAGGTATAATGCGGAAGGAACATTACTTAAACATTTTGCAACAAAATCTTCCAAAAGTAATTCAAAATATGGGTATTGCTGCTAAAAAATGCATATTTCAGCAAGACAAGGATCCCAAACACACATCGATTTTGGTCAACAATTGGATGGAAAAGTAAAATTTTCAATCGCTAAAGTGGCCACCGCAATCTCCTGATATGTATCCCATAGAAAATTTGTGGAGCCATGTAAAATCCCAACTGGCAAAATATGCAGGCCCTCCAAGTAGAATGATGGAGCTGTGGGAAAGAACAAAGGACCTCTGGTACGCTATTCGTCCTGAAATGGTGCTACGGTATACCCAAAGTATGCCAAATCGCATAACGGAGCTAAAAAAATCAAAAGGGCTGTGGACTCATTATTAAAATAATTAAAAAAAAAATTTTCGTTTAATATATCACCCCAGTGCAAAACTGTAACATTTGACTTCTTTTACATTTTGCTTCGGCATATTTATTCCAGATTATCAAATCGCTTCATATTTTCACAAGCGATAGTCAAATATAGTAGCAACAAAACAAGACTAAGATTATTATCGTACATAAAATAGGAGAGAAGATACTGACCGTTGAAGTTAGAATATGCAACTCGTGTTACAGTTTTGCTCGTCAGTGTATGTATGTCTAGATAGACGACCTTTACTTAGTGTATATATTATCTACATATTATTATATTATATTATATACATATATATATATTTTTTTTTGTTTGTGTATATTACGTTACTGTTCAGTGTACAAATTATTGGTGCACGAATGTATGCGTATGTATAATTCCATCAGTATACATAGCAACACCCAGGTTCCAACGCGTCGAGATCTCATCGCTCCGGATTGAAGTGGTGTAAGTTTGACGTATATACGATTAGTAAATATACGTATATACGTATACGTATGCTGCCGGGACCACTCATAGCAGCCAGCACATTGACCAGTGCAAACATCCCAGATATAATGCCGAATCCCAAGCCGGAGACATAGGCCAGGATGTGCTTGTTGTCCGTCACTCTCGTGCCCTCCACCACGGCATGTAATCCCTACTCCGTGCTGCGCAGGATCCGGTAGATGATGTAGCGGAAGCCCTCCTGGAAGCACACCGAGAAGACCACGCCGAAAGCCATGAATTCCTTCTGCGGAATTAAGGTATACCACAGGGAAGAGATCAGCAGCGAAAGCAGCCAGAAGAATGCTGCCGCAATCAGCATGATGATCCGCACAGGGTCATTGGCGATGGTAAAGACGAACAAGGCGAAGGGCAGTCCGAAGGCGATAATAATAATGATAACCGAAGGGTGTCCGGTATAAAAGCAAATGATTTATTGTTGGCCTCTTCCAGGCAATATATTTCATTTATAGACATTTAATGCTCAATGTTCAATATTGTTTAAATAAAAATAACTTTGCAGCGGCGAGTATCCGCCTTGTTTTTGATATGCAAAGACAAGAGCCCTCAGAGCGACGTTTGTAGTCGTGAATAGTTAACAATTTTTGTTGACGTGCGCACCGTTGTCCAGTGATAAATTCGATACCGCTAAAAACAAGTATAACAACAATTAATTGTCATAATCTTTGTAAGGTAGCCATTAATTTTTCTGTATTACACATGGCACTAGCAAGCAATTTATTAATCAATAAAGTTATGCTCTTAATTTAAAATTCTTAATTCAAAAGCGGTGCTGACCCGAGAAGTGGAGTAGGTCAAAAACGATGACGGACAACCTTGACAAATGGGGATCGTATTGAGCGGCCCGCGACGATCCATCAGGCATGCGGACGCATGAAGGGGAGGGGATGTGGCTAACACATTGCCCGATCGTTTTATTATCAAGCTACAGCTTAGCTTGTGGGGCAGTGAGGACTGCTGACTGACGAGCGGTACGAACTTTTACTGGCACTTTTAATATTTATTCTCGTTATACCAAGATCCCACGACCCAAAATCAACGAGCTTACGCTGGCAAACTGGTGCCTGGTGAACATCGGATGTCCCTCCCTCGGCCTTAGTCCTTATCCAGGACACGGGCACTAATACGCAGGCGTAACAATTGTCTTCGGTCTTCGCGAATGCTTTGATTATGTTCGGCCTTCATGAATTTTTGGATTATCCTCGGTCTTCACAAATCCTTGATGAACGAGTGTGTGGAGTTTGGAGGAAAATAATACGTCCGCTGGAGTTGAGTTGGAAATTCGGAATGATCTTTATATTTCTTCCATTGCTCTTTACAACTTGGTTTGTTTCATTAATTATTTTACTAATAAGCTGTTCGGCCGAAAAGTGAAATTGGAGCGGATGCGATTCTGTGTTTCAAAAGGTTTTGGGTGGCCCCGATGTTTGTATGGATTCAGCGTTTTAAGTGCTAGCCGATACAGCGTATCGAGTGTTAGTTGATATTAACACTCAGCGCTTCAAGTAAGCGACACAAAGTATTTCTGGATGCCCTCTAGACTTCTGTCTGACGAGGGGGTTTCTGCGGGGAACCGCCGAGGGTGAATGCTGAAGCGCTAGCTCGCGCATGGGTTACGAATGTGAGCGACTTAATTGCAGAACGCTAAGCCAGAAGTGCAGGCGCTCTTCTTCATGAGTTCCAAAAAGAGAGAAAGAGAGTAAGCGAGTAAGTAGATGCTCATGCAGCCACTTTGCATAGATAACGAAAGACGCATACAGCTGAGATGACCGAGACGATTGGTACATGGTCACAGCATTAAAATGTATTTTCATTTTAATTTAAGGTATTAAAAAAGATTATAAAACGCCAGTTACTATTAAAAACTGCTGCACGTCATGCAGCAAATACATGCAATACCATAAGGATGTGGTGGATTTCCATTAATTAGCCGACAACTAGGCTTTCGTAAGGGTATGTCGATATCTAAGTGTCTAGCACTATTAGACCATCAGATAACTTCTGCCATGTCGACAAAAAGTAATCTATCAGCAATAATTGGAATCCACGCCGTAACTGACGAACTAAAAAGATATAGAATATGATCTAGAGTACTCAGATACGTATTAAACTTTTTAAGCATCACTAAAATAAGTATACGAGTGTACAGCAAGTACTCAGAGAGCCAACCGTTATACAACGGGATTCTCTTTCAGCGATCATTTTCCGCATAGCAATAAAAAGTGTCAAACGATCGCAGTCTGCAATAATGTCAACATAAACCCACTTTTTAAGGAACATTGCAACTTGGTGCAGATACTCTGGAGCGAAATTTACATATCTGTAAAAAAGTGCGAGGCAGTTTTAAAATCAATTCCTATACCCTCTTATCTCAATTGATAGCATAACATTTTTTAGTTAGACAATCACAAAAAGATACAGAAAGAAAATCCACATAGACTCACAAGCAGTACAAATATTGAAGAGGCCTAACATTATAAAATGGTAAGCGAAACAGAGGTACAACTGCGATATCAGGTATCTTCAGAGTATCTTCAAACAAGAGAGAACGCTATAGTCGAGTTCCCCGACTATCTGAAACCCGTTACTCAGCTAGTGGATGTGCGAAGGAGAGTCTTTAGCACTGACAGTTTTTGGCGGTTTGTGGGCGTTAGAGTGGGCGTGGCTAAAAGTTTTTTGGCAAATCGATAGAAATTTACAAGACTAATCCGTCTGTCCGTCTGGCCGTTTGTCCGTATGAACGTCGAGATCTCAGGAACTACAAAAGCTAGAAAGTTGAAACTAAGCATACAGACTCAAGGGACATAGACGCAGCGCAAGTTTGTCGATTCATGTTGCAACGCCCACTTTAACGCCCACAAACCGCCCAAAACTGCCACGCCCACACTTTTGAAAAATGTTTTGATATTTTTTCATTTTTGTGTTAGTCTTGTAAATTTCTAACGATTTGCTAAAAAACTTTTTGCCACGCCCACTCTAACGCCCACAAGCCACCCAAAGCTGCCACGCCCACACTTTTGAAAAATGTTTTGATATTTTTTCATTTTTGTATTAGTCTTGTCAATTTCTATCGATTTGCCAAATAACTTTTTGCCACGCCCACTCTAGCGCCCTCAAAACGCCAAAAACTGTCAGTGCTGTAGACTCCTTCGCACTTTCACTAGATGAGTAACGGGTATCAGATAGTCGGGAAACTCGACTATAGCGTTTTCTCTTGTTTTTTATATTTTCCCTTCGTTCACTATGATTTCCAAAGCGATACCGAGTAAAAGTGCACGTGTTAAAATGAACATAAAATCCAATTACACTGATAAAAAAAACGGGATTGCAAGTGCAAACTCTACGACCAAATTATTAAAACAAGAGGAAACTTTTCAAACTTGTCTTCTCACCTTAAGAATAAGCACTATGATATTTTCGCAAAATGTGTAGTCTGTGATGCACAAAGCCGAATGACAGACACACAAATAACACAACAAGTCTTCCTAAAATCACTTAATTCGAAGCACTGGTAGCCATAATATATGAAATTTATATAAACACAACTTATTATTATCTGTATTAGAATAGAATATCCATGAATTTAAATAAGAAAAAAAAATGAAGTTAATAGAAACTTTTATATTTTTATTGTTGGGAAACAAAATTGTATTTGAAAAAAATTATCAAATATATCGATATTTTTTTGATTTGATAAGCAGGGCGTGTTTTTAGTTATGTATACATAAGAAATAAGCAAAAAAAAAAATCAATTTTTTCAAACCGCGAAGGTAGACGACCCCCTTAATGAAACAGGTGTAATGCATATACCTATCAGACATGTGATTATAACACCACATTTTCTATAAACATTTTAAACTGGTAAATCTAATTGATTCTCTGATAATTTTAAAATATTATTTATTTGCTTCTACTGGAAATGAAAAGAAACAATTTTTTCGTTGTAGGTCAACTGGTAATCTGGTATATGAAGATAAATATCTTTAAAAATGTTCTGTAGAATAAAAACCGTTTGCTCTTCTTATCATCGTTCCGTTTTCGTCGCCAATTGATTGTCGCTATTTTAACGAATATTTTTCAAGAATTAACATAAAATTTACCGCCGAACTGGGTAATTTTCAGAAAACGATTGTTGAATGTATCAAAATAATACATATGACTGTGATAGAAGGGAAATGTAAGTTGGAACAATTAAATCAGGAAAACTCTAAGGTTTTGGCATCGGAAGTAGTTTAAAGGTAAAAACGTTGCGCAATCTCTAAATACCATATATTTACTGCGAATTTGATGTTCTTGGTCGTAAGCGGTCCTCCCTGTAACAGTTTTTTTTTTTCATAAAAACAGTTTAAATGCTCCAAATATTTTAAAATGTCGTTCGACTCCAGAGGGTTCTTAAAAGTCTTGTCCTGTTTAATTTGTCTTGGATATTCAGGACAACCTTAATTTTGAATTCATAAAAATTCTATAACTAATTGTTTGTAACTGCTTTACGTCAAGCTGAGAACAACTAAAGGCATAGTCCTCTTTTTCTTGTAATTGGAGCATAAGATTTGTTGTTGAAAGTATTTACATATATATATTTTTTCGACCTCTTACTTCCTGTGTACATTTCAGTAGATAAGTATGAATGTATATTTAATATGGTTTCCCATTTCCGCGTTCTGCTAAAATTTAATATTTTGTTAAGACTAAGGAAGACGTCTTATATGCCATTGTATTACTGCTGATTTAGACAAAAATAAATTACATCTAACGGTATGCTATCTCAGCTTCTAACATTTTTGATTAGGAACATACAATTTTTATAGTTACATTTTATTAAAGTAGGCCTTTAAAATTTAGTTTTTTGGGCAATGTTCCAAAATTCTTGATTCAAGTCAAATTTTTTCAAATAGTAACTACTCGGATATTACTAATAGCTTGTTAATACGCTTTTGTTCTCGTATAATCGAAGGTTGATTTGGATGTATAGTAATGGTCTTGGTGTGCAATGAGTGGTTAAAAAACAATGTAGATGAAGACCAGACTCCAAGCCCTGCCCAGACATCAGCATCAGGATCAGTCGGATCAACAGCATTAAACAGAACAATCACAGCCGACACGGCCACAGAAATACCTCAGACGACGTATTTATCCGGAGAAGGACTAGAACCGAATGTAAAGCAAAAGAAATCGCATTACGCTTTAAATATGGAAACTGACAAAAAAGTGGAACATGACCAATTCTTTCATATAATGGAAATAAGCGAACTTCATATGGCTGATAGTAATAACGATACTTCAATTGAGAACCAGGAAAATAACAATATGGAAGTATGTGATTCCAACACAGGATGTATTGACCGACGTACGGCTGAAGTTTCCCAGCATGCTATAAATATGGCCATGAACTCTGTGCTCAATGCAAATAACACCGGGGTTGGAGTTCGAGTAACTACTGCCTGCAGTCTATTCAGCCCACTAGGGGTACTAAACAATAGTGCTTTACAAAGGGAGGTGGCAACGGAATGCGGAACTTTACAGGTCGCTTCCGTGCCCACAACTTCTACCGTAGATCTAGACATAGGATCGGAAACTGTCCCAACGGCATGTATGGGTGCTGCAAAAATCGTACTACATTGCGAATCTAAGTCGCATAAGTTTGAGACAAGATCTATATTTTTGCAGCCGAACCAGGATTGCAAGGTAGGTCGCCTTATAGCTAAAAGCAAGGCAGGTGAGGGAAACGCTATATTTGACTGCAAAGTATTGTCAAGAAACCATGCGATTCTGTGGTATACTCCAGACGGTAAGTTCTGGGTCAAGGACACAAAATCTAGCAACGGTACCTTTATAAACGACAACAAGTTGGGCAGTGATCCAGCGGAACTACATTATGGCGATATCGTCAAATTCGGCGTTGAGGTAATTGAGAACTCACGTCAGGAGGTGCACGGCTGTATCCTAGCCCGTGTCGCTCTGTTTCTACCCAATGGGCAAGAGGCCATTTCGGTTGGGGCAGAGCAAATGCTGTTGACCGTGACTAACCGAATCAGCTTTGATGAAGTGCAGCGCCTTAACGCGTTCCTCCAAGAGGCGGCACAAAGAGAAAAGTCTCTGAAAGCTAAGTTAAGCAGCTTACAAGGCGTCCTTGATACTACCAGAAAGAATTCTGCAATGTGTTGGCAAAGCATGATTACTGAAGACCAATTGCTGCACAAAATAAATCTTCTGGAAAAGAAACTACAAATGATGGAAAAGAACATACCAGAAAATGCACTTCGAAACGAGGTAGGTAAATCTGTTGAGCAGATCGCTAATAGAGCGACTAAAAAATTAATACAAATTTTTGATCCAACCTAATTTTGTTGTAGCCTTTGGTATTTTTAATTCATTTCATTTAATATACGCTTGATCAGGATAATTATCCATGACGGTCTGCCCATTTCCGTTCGTCTGTCTATATGACAGCTGTGAGCCCGGGAAATATAGATTAAGCATGCAGATTATAGTAGAGCCTACGCTACGCAGGCTTTTTTCAGAACGTAGCCACGCCCAAAAACCGCACAATACTTTCCCGCCCCACTTTTAAAAAATATTTAGTTTTTTTGTCATTTTGTTATGTGTCTTGGCAATTTTTTTAGAGGTATGCTAAAAACATATTGAATATTAAATCAGACTAATATACTTCACCGAAGGCTGCACCTTACATTAAAAATTTTATGTAATTTAATAAAAATGGGTAAAAAAAACCTAATAAAACAGAAAAATGAAAAAATGATACGGCGCCGATTGACCAATAGGTCTTTTGTCATATTAGTAAAAGTTATGCTTGTATGTATGTACAGACCTTTATATCATCTTTATTTTAAATTAACGATTTCAATTTGAAATAAAGGCTACAAGTATTTAAATCAGTTAATTGATGATTATTAATAATTAAATCAAGTATTAAAATCAGTTGATTATTATTTTTATCTATTTTTTAAAACTGAAAAAAAAGAATTGACCAAAATAACCAGGGACGGCCCTGGTTGGGACCATTAAAGTCAGTTAAATAATTTGTTATACATATGTATTTGTAATCATCACAATATTGTTAGAACATTCGCTAAGACGTGTTTTCTTTAAAAATCACTGAAATGTCAAACAATAAAATGAAATAAGGTTAAGATTTAATTTGTTTATAACACGAAAAAAAAGTTTTATATTTTGAACGGAGTATCGTATTAGGATAATAGAGGCATTGTTTGATGCACATTTCAAGATACAATAAAAAACTCTTAATTAGAATGATCAAAATTTTTTCGATTCAGATATAAATGGTTCTAGTCGGACTGTCGTAGCATTTGCTTCTCTGTGTACATCAAAATTAGATAACCTTTACTTATTCGTTGCTTTTGAATCTGACTATTAATTTGTAAGCTTAAGCAATTATCTAGGTGGTCCGCCACTAGGTTAACTCGTGTTAGTCGCTCCTATGCTTTCACATCTTAATCTCTACACATCTTATGATCTACAGCGATGGTCCATACTATTTCAGAGTGTTGTTCCTTTGAATCTTCATAATTTAGAAAGTTGATCTAAAAACTTGTTTAATGAATTCTGGAAAAATAGTTTTTTTTTAATATTTCTATTTTTGTTTTTAATAGATTGTAAAACTGCTTGAAGACAAAACAACGTATCAGTTAACTGCTAAAGAGGCCCTGCGCAAGGTCTATCAGGAACGCTGCGATGCTATGCAAATGCTCTCTAAGATGGAGATGGCCTACGCCACTTCTGAAAACGAGTGTGGCATACTTCGCGCTCAAGTTATAACACTAAAGGAAACACTGAATGGCTTTAATTGCCGGTTAGAGGAACTTCAGCAGGAGTACATGGAATTCAAGAAGGAGTCAGTACGCCAAGAACAAGAGTCTGAAGAACAAAAATCTCGCAGTTTGGAGTTGCTAAATATGAAGTTATCGACTCAAGAGCGTGAGCTAAAGGAGCTTCGTGTACAGGCGTCGCGAGTCCATCAAGTTATATCCGAGCATGATACTGAAAAGTTTAAGGAACAAATTGTCTTAAAACACCTAAATACAATAAATTCTGACGATGATCATGACCATGATCATGCTGTAGGTGGGGCGCAAAATGAAAAAGATTATAAGGAAAGTTTAGACGACGATATTTTGTCTGTGTCACAAGATAAAGATGTGTTAGACATTGATCAGCAGACAGTAGATTCTGTATCGCAAGAAAAGGTAATGTTTATAGCAGTCATATTGGTATTATATATTAACATATTACTATTTAATTCTAGAAGGTAAAACTACGTAATCCCGATTTACAGCCGGTCAGTTTTAAATCGAGCGTTTTAAAATTGCTAAAGAACTCTGATCTTGGTAAGGGCGAAGAAGGCTCTTCAGTTCTTAAAGCTATTTTTAATTGTGACGATGAAGGCTTTGAATGCAAAGTTAAGGAGGATATGGAAAAGGCTTTAGTTACAAAAGAGTTCGTTAGCAGAAATACATCTGAAATCGTGCATCACTTTAATAACTATTCTCCAAGCCCTCAAATTTTAGAAGATTCGACTACCGAGATTTCATCAGCCCTTCATTTGGAAAGTAAGGAAAATCTTAATATTCCAAATGCATTATCGACTGAGCAGACTATTGATATGCTACAAGATGAATGCTATACTTACAAGAAAAAAACGGCCCATTTAACAAGTGAAATACACTTTCTGCAAACGCAGATCGAGCTATTAAAGAAGAAGCTTGAGAAAGACGTAGCTCATAATTTTAAAACAAGTTTGCAGAATCTCAGTGAGGAAAGTAGTTTGCCGCGTGAGACTTTAAACCTAATTGATAATCGAGATAGCCCAGAAGATGTTTGGAACCAGGATATAGAAACCATTAATAACCCCAAAGTAGAAAAGGAAGAAGAACTAATTGTTTACAAGGAACTTCTTGAACATTCGGAGCTTAAAAACATGCAGCTTCGTAAAGAGATCTCGGAGCTGCACTCTAAGCAAAAACACAACCCGTTTATTAAACAAGGGTTACTAAGCCGCTTTTTACCTCTTGGCTGTATTGCTATCGGTCTGCTCTTATATTTTCTTTCCAATCGAATTTAAGCGCCATCCTTATAGCTAATGAGGAAAACTAGCATATTTAAAGCTTTTCCTTTAAACTATTATTGTACACTGGAACGGCAGCATACTCAGTTAATGCTTGCGTTATCCTCAAGCTTAATTACATTTTTATTTTCCTTTGTTTCAAAATCACTTCAAGCTCAAAATTAAAGTAATAATATTGAAATAATAAACCAGAGATAAAATTATTATCCAAAGTAATTTACTGCTTTAAGCACAAAATTTACTACAATAAAGCGCTGCGTATAACGTGCCGTCTTGATTTCAACAATTATCATGCTGAAAGGGTACATTAGCATTACAATTTACTATTTTGTTTTTTATATATGTTTGTAAACCAGTTTTCGAAGTCGACTAAAAGGGAAATTGGAATATAAAAAGAGCCCTTTTTTTAATAACATTGAAAACAAAAAAATCAGTAGTCGTATAACAAATTTGAAACGTGCAGATATGTCACGTAAGTTTTTACAAATTTTACAATTAAGGAATTTCGCAACAACAACGGAAATTGGCTTTTATTCGGGAAGGGAACACTCAACATCTCCCGATTCGTACCAAAACACCAATTTTATTTCGCCAAATTGAAACGAAAACCGTCAAGGAAAAAGGATGTGTTCTGATCCAAAAAAGGACATAGAAAATGAAATTCGGTAGGTAACGATTGTCACAAACAATGAATTGTATAATTGGGTGTACCACATAGTAGATACACTCAATTAAATGGTGAATTTCAGCAGCCGACCCTTCACTACCAAATAAAACATAAATCATGGAAGTCTGGAAAAGGCTCTATTTCTGTGTAAAAGACACCATATTAGTCGGTCGCTCCGACATAACCACTGTAGTTAATACCCCTTCTTAGCTCTTTTCCTTATATATAAATACTGAATATTTCCTTTGTTCTAAAAATATTTCAATGCATCACTTAACGAGCGAAACACGTCGCATCACGTCGTGAGCAAACTTTCGATATCTGATAGTTAATTATATTAAAAATCGTGCAATAAGTGGTGAAATATTTGAATAACGATGTTGTGCATAGTGAACACATAGCTCCTAGTTTTCGTAAGATCGGGTAAGATCATTCTCATTCAAAACCATAGCTCGCAAATAACTATCTTTCGTTTTGCGGTCTGCACTCTAACACAACCGTATAAGAAGATGCGCGTGTGCTCTCGCTCTGAACAGAACTTTTCGTTTCTCTTTGTTTTGGTTTTCGGTTTGTTTTGACTCTCACTTTCGTGGTTCCTTATATGCTCACTCAACAACAACTCAGAGAGAGCGATCCAACTGAACGATCGCTCAATGAGGGTCAGCAGAAGAGCGAAAAAACGAAAGACTCCTCGTAAACAGTCTTTTGCCTTCAGTGCGTTTTAAACAAAGCTTAGCAACAATTTTAACATATTTATTAGATGTAAACATTTGATTTATTACTTATTCAGTAATCGAAGAGTCGATTTATTCTTCACTAGTTTCATATAAAATTTTTTCTTGTCATCGTCAATCTCGAATTTATTAAATACTACCGCTTGTTTTGCAATTAATTGCCGTTTAAAATTTGTTGCGTGAGAGCCTGCTAACTTAACACTGCAAACATCGCACTTAGGCCGACGGCAGAGTTCCCGCGAGAAGCGAAGCAAAGCGAGAAGATGGCAGAGTGAGAGCTTTGCGAGAAACAACCTACATTGCACAGTGGTCTGGCTTATATAGCGAGAACGGCCAAAAATACTTCTAGCAGACATATCGTAGTGAAATTTTTACTGTAAGTTCTTTGAAACATAAGAATTGGAAAAAATCTAAAAAATGAGCGTGGTAGTTAGTATTTACGCCCACCAAAAAGCAAAAACCAATAAATACACTTAAAAGTATGTTTCAATTTTGTTAATATGAAAGAATATTAAGACAAAAACAGGGCGGCAGCATTCTTTTGTGTAAGATAACTCAAACGCAAAGTTCTGCAGCTGAAATTTTTTAAAACATCGATAAACATTGACCATCACTTTTGAAAAATGAGTTCAATGCTTAAAAACACACAGGAAATAGTGCAGTTACAAGAAGCGTCTGTCTAAAACGGTAAGAAAAGAATGGTGAAAAATATAATAAGCAAAATTGTTGTCACAAACATAATTGACAAACACAAATGATAATTACAAAAGAAACATCACAAAAACATAGGAAAATCAGCAAAATGCGGCGAAATCTTGACCTTGAAGACAGCAAGACAGCTTGAGTTTATTATTGTTTACACGTATGTTTGCAATTATTTGCAGCTAGACTTAAGATTTTTATTTCCTTAATACATTGGCAAATACAGTGATATTACTGAATTCAATGAATTTTACTATTAGAATTTATTAAAGTAAATACCTGAGACTTTAAAATTCATTTTAAATAATTAAAATTGGACCTATCAATCGCTCGTTTGACAACTTCGAAATTCACTTTTGTTGCGACGAAAAGCAATCAAAACTCCGCTGTGCTGCAAAAATGAACAGTTGTTCTCCCTTTACACTCTATTTTTAGAATGTCCCGTTAGAGTTAAACGGTGTTGGCATACACATATTTGGACATTTTAGAAACAATCTGGTTACTTTTCGTAAATATTCGGAAACATTTTTTTTTCATTTTTGGCCTATGGGCGCAACCACTGTGCATTGCTCTCTTGCAGTTATTAATGTGAACGTGATGGATTCGGACAACGAATTTTTTACATCAAGCGCAACTATTAACTTTCTGTTAAAAAAAACTGGGGTCCACCCCTTTAACTGCAAAAGAAATAAAAAAGGAGAATTCAATTATTTATATGATCTACGAAACCACCCAGATAAGTTCTTTAACTATGCGCGTCTATTTCGACTTTTAATTTATATTATATACAATTTTGTTTAAAAATTTGAAAATAAACGGTAAATAAAGCACAGAATACAGAAAAACAATCGTACGCTCTGAGCGAGCTGAAGGTTGCAAACTCTCTCGCTTTATCGCTTGAGCTCGCTTCGCTCTCACTCTGACATCTTTCGAGCGATTGCACTTAAAAATGCATCCAGTGGTTTATCGCTCGTTCTCGCGCCATATTATTGCTTTGCCTCTCGGGCGCTCTCTGCCGTCAGACCTTAGACTTATTGTTTTCTGCATTAAATTGAAAATAAAGTTAACTTTTTTGTTGTGAAAATTAAAACACTCCAAACGCACCGAATCCACAAAAGCAAGTGTGATTTACAAGTAGACTGATCATTCGCATATACAAGTTAAGTAAAACAATAATTAATTGTTTCACAAGAAGGTAATTCGGACTCGAGGTCCGGTTTTATTTGAATTGAACTTGGTTTACAATTTTTGGTGATATTTATGCCGCCAACTCCATCGCTGCCTCTGCCTGCGTCGGTGTCAACTCCGTCGCAGCCTCTGCCCGCGTCGGTGCTTTTGGTTGCCGTCAGCGCTCCAGCGGGAAGCGCTCCAGACGCTGATCTTGCAATTTTCATTTATTGCAGCTGCACGGCCGGATGCGCGTGCAATTCCTCTGGTGTTAACTCCTCCACCTTTAAAATCGAGTGTCCCCACTCGTTGCGGTCGTTGATCTGTTCGTCTTCGGTGTTTGGGTTGACACGGAATTTTGCGACCCTCCTAATCAAGATGCGGATCGTTATTAGAACGACTCCGGTGATTATGACGCAGCCCATCAATATATCGGCTGTGTGGGAGGTTGTTTTTAGCAGCTCCAAGGTTTTGGTATTGTTGACATTAAGTTCCTTGACCAATTCTAGATATAGTTTCTCTTCCAGATTTTTAATGGTTATTATACCCGTTACTCGTAGAGTAAAAGGGTATACTAGATTCGTTGAAAAGTATGTAACAGGCACAAGGATTCGATTTCGAGTCGATTTGGCCATGTCCGTCTGTCCGTCCGTATGAACGTCGAGATCTCTGGAACTACAAAAGCTAGAAAGTTGAGATTAAGCATACAGACTCCAGGGACATAGACGCAGTGCAAGTTTGTCGATTCATGTTGCCACGCCCACTCTAAGGCCCACAAACCGCCTAAAACTGCCACGTCCACACTTTTGAAACATGTTTAGATATTTTTTCATTTTTGTATTAGTCTTGTAAATTTCTAACGATTTGCCAAAAAAATCCCTTTGCCACGCCCTCTCTAACGCCCACAAACCGCCCAAAGCTGCCACGCCCACACTTTTGAAAAATGTTTTGATATTTTTTCATTTTTGTATTAGTCTTGTAAATCGATTCTATCGATTTGCCAAAAAACTTTTTGCCACGCCCACTCTAACGCCCACAAAACCGCCAAAAACTGTATGTGCTGAAGACTCTCCTTCGCACTTCGAATAGCTGAGTAACGGGTATCAGATAGTCGGGGAACTTGACTATAGCGTTCTCTCTTGTTTTAGTTTGGAGAATTGCCGGCATAGGTTGGTGGTGTACGGAGTACCTATTCGTGAAGACTTGGTCATCAATTTCTATTGTTGTATTGCTGAAATTAATGACGTTGTTCCATTGACTAAGATCTCGCCGCTGAATTTATTTAGTAGTATAACTCCGGGTGCAATTTCATCGATGGTAGGGATGTGTTGATTGTTGATTCTAGTGCAGGTGGCAAGGCGACTTTTTAGGAGGTTTGGAAGGCATGAAGAGTTACTAATCTCTATCATATTTTTATGTTTACAAATCGTTATTTCATTGTAGTTATTACATTTTGCAATTTTTGCGAATAATTTTTCCTTACACCTAATTACATTTTCGGTTTCTATTTTGTTGACAAATTGACAAAAATTTATTGGTTTAATTAAAATATTTTCACATAACTTGGTATCGGTTACAGGGATTTTTACAATATAGATTAACATTGGTCCGTTACTTGCTGTGTTTACTTCTGCTATGTGCATTGCTTCCTCAAAATTTGTGTAGGGTAATTGGTTATGTTCTAAAATTCTTTTGACTTCATTGATCTCTTGGTCTCCTAGTATTTGGGGATTGCTAATGTCTGCTTTTGCCCACTGTATGACCTGATTAAGATTAAGAATTTCCTCTTTTAGCATCTGAATTTGAAAGATTAAAGTGGTGCTAGTATCTCTTTGGGCGTCTCCGTCATATTTTAAGCTGTTTATTAGATTTCTATTGGCCAGGGTAATTTTATTTATTTTATCAATGATAAGCCTATTAAAGATAACCTGGTTATTGTTATTAGTTAAAGCTGAATTAATTTTTTTCTGAACTATTTCAAAATCTCTGCTATCCGGTGATCCAGCCAGCCATTTCCAAGCACTGCCTATTAAATCTATATATCTTTTCCTTATATTCCTAACTTTTAAGCCATTAATTACATTTTACATGATTTCTTCTGTTACGAATGGTAGAATTGGGTCGTAAGATTTTAATTTCATTAATGCCGTGTGGTTGATTTTATCAAGGGTCAATCAATGGTTTTGTCCGTAATTTTTTGCCTTTCTATCTGGATTAATTTAGGGTCAAGTGATACTTTTCTGCCAAAGAATAAATCAACCGGTCTCCTATTTGTAGTCGAATGTATTGAATAGTTATATTTGACAACAGATCTTTCTATGAGGTCGTTTAATGAATTGTGTAATTTTTCAGCTTTTTGGCATCTGATAATTTCTGAAAGAGTTGAATGAAAGCGTTCGATCTGACCGTTGGCTGAACTGTGGTAGGGTGGTGCTTTATAGACCTTTATATTGAACTGGTCTTGCAGCATTCGCATTACCTGATCCAAGGGACTTTTCATTGTCTATTATCACTATTTCTGGGATACCAAAATGTATTAAAGTTTCTTTCAGGGGTTGTTTAATGTGTTGAGTTGTGACTATTTTCGCCTGTGCGAATTTGGAAAACTTATCTATTGCTGTGAGGACTACCTGTTTACAAGTGAGGCAAAAGTCGATGTGGATAATTTGCCCTGGGTATTGTGGAATTGGTGTGTTTTGTAGCTCGGGCTTATTCGGGTGCCTTTCGTATTTCTGTTCCTTGCAAGTCTGACATTCTTTTGTTATTTTAATGATTTATTTAATGAACACAAATGAGGGCTAACATTTGTGGAAAGTATACTTTTTCTAACAATTGCTGTTTGTTCTCGTTGCTATTGCGGTGTGCTCTCTTATGTTCTAGTAAAATTGCATTTTCTTGGTCATTTTCATCTGTCAGGTCTGTAACTATTTTATTAGAGTATCTGGTCTTGAAATTATTAAAAAGTGGGTACACTTCTTAAAGTTTGCCTAAGGTTTCTTCGTCGGTATAGATTCCATTTATAACGGAGGGGTTTAGTCTTTCTTTTAGAATTTTTAGCAAATTTTCAGAATTGAATGTTGGTTCTTTAATAGTGTGTCTGTGGTATGTAGGGAAAACAATTTCGAATTTGTAGGATTTTTCTCCCAAGGATAGCAGTATTTGATTTTTGAACACATTTATTGGTTCTTCTGCCATAGGTATTAATTTTTCGGGAGAGCTGAAGCTACTGTGCACGGTTTCTGTCATTGCATTAAGTTCTCCATGCGTTTGCAAGGGAGGTCTACTCAATGCATCGGCAACCACGTTTGCCTTGCCAGGTTTGTGCAAAAGTTCGTGATTGTATTCTTCTAAAATTGCTTTCCATCTATTCATTTGGTCGATACGTCTTTTTGGGTTAGTTGGATATGTAAGAGATTCGTGGTCTGCGAATATTTTTATTTTGGTTGGGCCATACAAAAAATTTCGCACAAAAATTCACAAAAAATTTGAATTGACCAAATTATGGCCAGCATTTCTTTTTTATTTGGTGCATAACTTTCTAGAAATTAACATTATTGGTTTGTCTTCCTGGGCTAATACGGCTCCTATGGCATAATCCGAAGCATCGGTGGTCAATTGAAATTCCTTACTATAGTCTGGATACGCCAGCATGACTTCTTCGGAGGCAAGAGTTTGTTTTAATTTATTGAATGCTTCCCCAGCGTTTTAGTCGAGTTGGATTAGAGTTCTGCTGGAGGCGTTTTTTGAAATACGGCCTCGGCCCTCTTCCCCTCTTAAAAGGGCTGTTAGGGGCTTTGCAAGTTTCGTATAATCTTTAATGAAGCGACGGTAAAACTCTGACAGTCCTAAAAAGGAACAAAGATCTTTAAGAGTTTGCGGCTCGGGAAATTCGACGATGGCTCTAACTTTTTCGGGATTCTTTTTTATTCCAGTGTTGGCTACTAAAAATCCGAAGAATTCTACTGCTGTTTTGAAAAATTCACACTTATCTAGCTGAATTCGCATGTTTGCCTCTTCAAGAACATTAAATATTAACTCAATGTCTCTCAGGTGGTTTTCTTAATTTTTACTGAAAATTATAATGTCGTCAATGTATACGAAACACCTAATTCCTATATGCTCTCTAAGGATGTCATCTAGTGCTCTTGGATAAATGGCAGGAGCTTTTTTTAGTCCAAATGGTAGTCTGGTGTATTCGTATTTTCACTGATTTACTGAGAATGCCGTTTTTTCGATATCAGATTCTCTAAGTGGAACCCGCTTTTAAGGTCTATTACTGAAAAAAGTTTGTTCTGTCCTAGCTGTGCAAGTACGTTATTGATGTCTGGTATGGGGTATCTGTCCGCTACGGTAACTGCGTTTAATTTTCTGAAATCATTTACCATTCTGTGCTTTTTTTTTCCTGAAGCGTGCCTTTTTTTCGGTACAATCGACAAAGGGTTGGTTGTTTTTAATTGGTTTTTTTACTAGTCTAGGTTGGATATAGTTTTTATTGGATCCGGTGTCTATCAGAATTTTAATCATCTCTCCATTACCTTTACCTTTTGCTTTAGATTGGAAATATGGGAACGAAGAGGGTTCTACTCTAAAAAATGTAATCCAGTATATTCTGTTCATCTGTTTCTTGCTCGAAGTCTGGGGTTTCTGAATAGTATTCATTGAGTGTTGCTTCGTCAATTTCTGGTGGTTCGTCGTTGTACCCTGTACCTTGTTGTTGTTCGCTAGCGGTGTCTAGGTGAAAATTTCTCTGTCTTTTGTCTGGCAGCCCGTTTGGTCCTTGTGGTGGTGGTCTTTTTTCCAGCTGTCCGAATTTGGGTCTGTTCATGTAATTTACTTGTCTTGTCTGCATGCTCCTATCTATGTCCATAGGCTCGGGTTTAGGAAGTGGCTTTGGAGCCGATGGTCTTGGTGGCTGCGTTGGCAGGTTGCCAGAATATTGTTGGTAATGCCCCCCATATTGTTGTTGTGGTACGTAATGAGTTGCTCTATTGGTCTGTGGGACATAAGCCAAGTGCGGAATAAATGGTTGTCGACCTACGTTTGAAAATTGTTGTGCGGGTTTTCTCGGTAGGGGTGGTCCTTTACTAGGGCCTTCGAATCTTTATACCCGTTACTCGTAGAGTAAAAGGGTATACTAGATTCGTTGAAAAGTATGTAACAGGCAGAAGGAAGCGTTTCCGACCATATAAAGTATATATTTTCTTGATCAGGATCAGTAGCCGAGTCGATTTTGCCATGTCCGTCTGTCCGTCTGGCCGTCTGTCCGTCCGTATGAACGTCGAGATCTCAGGAACTACAAAAGCTAGAAGTTGAGATTAAGCATACAGACTCCAGGGACATAGACGCAGCGCAATTTTGTCGATTCATGTTGCCACGCCCACTCTAACGCCCACAAACCGCCCAAAACTGCCACGTCCACACTATGGAAAAATGTTTCAATATTTTTTCATTTTTGTATTAGTCTTGTAAATTTCTAACGATTTGCCAAAAAACTTTTTGCCACGCCCTCTCTAACGCCCACAAACCGCCAAAAACTGTCAGTGCTGAAGACTCTCCTTCGCTATTCCACTAGCTGAGTAACGGGTATCAGATAGTCGGGGAACTCGACTATAGCGTTCTCTCTTGTTTTATCCTGTAATTTTTTGTTCAAAATTGAATATTTTGAAAGTATTTCTCATATAGATTTGATGTATAAAAACTTTTATTTTTTTCTGAAAGTATTTTTTCTTATATTTTTTGTATGATTTGCAAATATTTCTTTGTAATTTTCATAAAAGAAAAATTTATTTTATTTCTCGCATAGATGTTTGCATAAAAGATTTTTATATTTCGCAGTATTTTTTGCTATTTGATTTTTTTGTATTTATTATTTTTGTATGATTCTCAAATATATTTTTTGTAATTCTTGTTAAAATTTGATGTCCTGTATTTTCAAATTATTTCTCTTATAAATTTTTTTTTTATTTTTTCACAATATTTCTCGTTACGTTTTTCAAATATTTTTTTTTCTCAGTGATTCTATGTTTTGTATTTTCAAATTATTTCTCTAATAAAAAAAAGTTTACATTTTCACGATATTTCTCGTTATGTTTTTCAAATATATATTTTTTTCTCTCAGTGATTTTGTGTTTTATATTTTTAAATTATTTCTCATATAAAAATTGTTATATTTTCACAATATTTCTCGTTCTGTTTATCAAATATTTTGTCCTCAGTGATTTTGCGTTTTATATTTTTGCTGTATTTCGCGTGTATTTATTTTTGTATGTTTCTATCTTTTGATTTCTTCACTCAATTAACTTGCTACTGGGGTACCTTCTTAACACTCTCGTCCAGTCGTCTGCGGCGATAGCCTCCAGGCCGATGTAAGTGAGTTGTTCTTTGCAGGATCCTTTCCGCGTTAATCTTGGCAGCCAATTGGGTGCTCTTACAGATTTATTGTCTTTTATTTCCAAGTTTGCGAACCTGGGCAGCCTATGGGGTGCTCTTACAGGTTTTTTGTTACTACGAAGGATTTCTTTCGCGGCAGGACCCTTTTAACGTTGGGCGCCAGTTAAGTAAAACATTAATTAATTGTTTCACAAGAAGGTAATTCGGACTCGAGGTCCGGTTTTATTTGAATAAAATTTAGAACTGATCTTGGTTTACAATTTTTGGTGTTACTTATGCCGCCAACTCCGTCGCTGCCTCTGCCTGCGTCGGTGTCAACTCCGTCGCTGCCTCTGCCCGCATCGGTGCTTTTGGTTGCCGTCAGCGCTCCAGACGCTGATCTTGAAATTTTCTGTTATTGCAAGCTTTGCCTATTTGTTGTTTTAGATTCCTCTGGTGTTAACTTACATACACTTTCACAAATGCAAAAGGCTTTTATTTTCTTCGCTCGTTAAAAAACGGCCAGCGAATAAGCAGAGCAAAAGGGAAACACGAATTTGGTTTTTGGTTGAGCACAGACCGTTCGTTCAAGAGACACTGGTGAACGGCTCTTGTCTGACTTTTTGCGCACCACTTGCGCCAATCGATTCATGAAGGCCACTTGAAGAGTAATTCCTGCAATTTGAGACTCCATCGTTCTCCCCTCCCGGACAAAAAATATGTTGACACAGAAGTCATGCACTAGCACCTGTATCTACAAACTCTCAATACAAGCTCTTTCAAAAGGCTCTTATCTTATTGGGGATGCAAAGAGCAAAAATTCCATATGTGAGTTCATGTTGTCCCTTAAGATCCCTAAAAAATCATCCTCAGAGATTTTGAGCTTCAACCTAAAATGTGAATTTATCATGTTAGAGACATAGTGAGTAGGGGCTATCTGGTGGAGGCCGTTGGACCGAACGAGCGCGGTCCAGTAGAACGACAAGAGGCTGCCAAAGGCGCGGGACTTGGAGCAGCAAGTTGGCCTCCGGGGCGCTCGGAGCATACGCGCATGACGGAATGTACGCACAAAACCGCAATACAGACCTTTTCTAAGCTGTAACGACGGATGTTATCATACGCATCATAACGCATGTTATCATACCCAGCAAAGCCTGCTCGGTCAGTAAAATCAACAACTAAGCAAGACTCAGTTTGTAGTTTAACCGCCGACGTTGACAAACAGAAGCTGTTGGGCAATTAAGAATCCTCCACACCCGCAATTTGTATGTCAACTTACTTCTACCAAAGGACCTCAGGAATCCTGAGGATCGACATACCGTAAATGGCACAGCCGGACAAGAACTAAAGGATTAACACATCGATTCGCGTTCATCGTTCCACTTTTTTTTTATACTCTCTACGGTAGGAAAATTAAAATCTTTTAAAGATACCACCTATCGTCCGTTGACGGCATGTACGATTCATAATCCGATTCAAAAACCTCCGTGTGCTTTTCAGTCCTTTACACGCTAACCGGCACTGCCAGTCCAGTCCAGGATGTAAACCCAGATCGCACTATCTTCTTTCCACCCAAGCCGGTTACGCTGACGTAGTATTCTTCTCCCGCCACCACACAGAACACGTGTTTTGTCTTAGCCTCCTGTTCTGTTGGCTCTGTTGGCTAGACGAAGAAAGTGTCCAGTTTAATTATCTAACCCATAACCATTCGTTGAATTTAAAAAAGTCTACCGCCTTTAAAGAAGCTGCCACAGTTGTGAAGCTTTTATATTATAATACTTACTCTTGTTGTAAACATGAATCGCTATCTAAAGTAATGTAAAAAACAAGAGAGAACGCTATAGTCGAGTTCCCCGACTATCTGATACCCGTTACTCAGCTAGTGGAAATGCGAAGGAGAGTCTTCAGCACATACAGTATTTGGCGGTTTTGTGGGCGTTAGAGTGGGCGTGGCAAAAAGTTTTTTGGCAAATCGATAGAAATTTACAAGACTAATACAAAAATGAAAAAATATCAAAACATTTTTCAAAAGTGTGGACGTGGCAGTTTTGGGCGGTTTATGGGCGTTAGAGTGGGCGTGGCAACATGAATCGACAAACTTGCGCTGCGTCTATGTCCCTGGAGTCTGTATGCTTAATCTCAACTTTCTAGCTTTTGTAGTTCCTGAGATCTCGACGTTCATACGGACGGACAGACGGACAGACGGCCAGACGGACAGACGGACGGAGAGACGGACATGGCCAAATCAACTCGCCTACTGATCCTGATCAAGAATATATATACTTTATATGGTCGGAAACGCTTCCTTCTGCCTGTTACATACTTTTCAACGAATCTAGTATACCCTTTTACTCTACGAGTAACGGGTATAACAAGAGCTATGAAATATAGGAGGACTACATAAGTCAAGAAAGAATGGGATAGAGTCGAAGAAAAGTAAGAAATCAGTGAAACATAAACATGTGTAGCCAAAGTATTCCGAATACGAGAGATTAAATAAGCCGATTATTTCTGGGCAACCCGTTAATTATATGTTTCATCTTAAACACCGACCTATGGAAGCCCTTTCATCAGTGGATTTTATCAGGTGAGCCAAGAATAACCAATTTATTACCTGTCCGGCAGTTCAATGCATAACTAAACACATTTTGTTGTTTGAACTTAAATCTAAAACCTAGTCATTCCGTAAACTATAATTAGAGAACTCACTTTGTCCAATAGCACAAAAGGGGCCTAATGCATAATTTTATGGACGACATTATAAGGTGTGCACTGAGAGAAATTCCTTATCAATGTTTTTGTCCCTTTGCATAGCTACCACTGACTTAGCTTAACTTAATTTGTACAGTTATGACTAAGGCTCTATATGCTGCAACGTCTTAAGAACACCACCACACTCTCTGACCAGAAAAAGCCAGCTCAACGTTGTTTATTACAGTCCCATAGATCGTATAACCTAGCGCGCTTCTTTCAGGAATGATCCCTTACTAGGGGCATTAATGCAGATTGGTGCAGCATATAGTAGCGTTGCCTTTGCTACCGACACCAGTAGTTTCCTGTCCGTTTTTCTGGGACCTTCAACGTTGGGCATGAGTCTCGTCAAGGAAATAGCTGTAATTGCTGCCCTCCTGCTAGCATATATGGCATTGTCCTTGAACGATAGTCTATGGTCTATCATAACACCCAAGTACTTAAAGGACTCCTTTGAGGTCACCTGTGTCCCGTTGACGGAGACCAGCATACTCTCCACCGTTTGTCTGCTGCTTAATAGAACAGCCTCGGACTTGTGCGCCGCGATTGTTACTCCGGCTTTCTCGAGCCAGTCGATGGCAGCGCTAATCATGGCATTACATTTGCCTGGAGATCTGCGATTGTTTTGCTTTTATTGCCACGTCGCCCGCAAAAGCAATGCACTTTGACTTCTAAGGGACTGTTGATGCCCATGATCCCATTGTACATGATGTTCCACTGGATCGGTCCAGGCACAGATCCGTGGGGAACACCTGCCAAAATTCGGTGCATCTTTGAGACAGCAACACGGTCCCTAAAGTAACTGCCAAAGACGAACCCCAGGTACACCTGGATACCCATTCTGTTCATGGCGCCGAGGATTACGGGCCATCTGGCAGTATTGACGTGAGTTTATTGCCTATAGTGCTAAGATTGCATAGTATTCCATCTTGCCTCGTAGTCATCGATCACTAGCAAGGGCGTTATTGGCAATGTATCCACGAGGCTCTTTCCCTTCTGGGAGCCGTATTGCTGACTTCCTATGCCGTCGACGCTCTCGGTGATTGTCTCTACTCGAACATACAGGGTCGCTCAGCGTTACAACTTCATGGACCATCCAGCTAAAGTTACCCTCTTGCCCTCTGCTGATAAAGGTAATGCCAATAAATAATGTACTTGTTGGCGGAACTCATATTGTCGGTCATTTTTTATTGTTTGTTGTTTATTGTTGGCATGTGAAGTAGAAAAAATTTGAAGTCTAGTGTAAGTTAGTTTAGGGCGAAGGCGGAAGCAAAATAAAGCTCTCTCTCGCTCTTTGCGAATTCGGCCCGTCTTCGCCAACCTCTGTTAAGCTAGGCCTAAGAACACATATGTTAAATAGAAGATGAAGTCGAAAATTGAATTCAACCCGAGCACACGCATTTTTTCGTTGTCGTCGTTCCGAAATTAAACCTAATTATTCTTGCCTCCAAAGTTCGATTATTTTTAATAAACTTATTAAAAACTTCATGGCGCCCCGGGTGGACAGGAATTAGTTTAAACAAATTAAAGTGACAGTGACACATATAATATAATATATATATATAATATATAAAAGTGCAACATAAAAAATTGTTCTTGTTTTTTTTTGAGTGCAATAAATAAATATATTGTTGCCCGCGACACGCTATTGTGTTTAATAATAAATATCCTAAACATATTCCGTGTCGGTCGCGAAATACCCTACTTCCGGAATTGCCGCCACCACCGAGGGATCTTTTAAGGAAAGTGGCCGCTACAATTAGCATTCGGAAATCACAGGTATTTGTGCAAAAAATTGAAAGCTAGAGTTATAGACAAATTTAATGTTTATTGTCTTGTACTGGAATATTGCACCTCGCTTTCAGTTCTTGGCACATATGTACGTATCAATATAGTAGATCTAGATTGCATGCAAATTATTCAATTTATTGGTTGATAAAATAAATACACATACATATATTGAACCGCTTTTGGACGCAACATGTATTTATTATTTTGTACGGTATTATTGCAATCACTGTCGCCCCCCTTCCCACTCTCGTTCGTTGAAACTCGCATTAATAGTTGGGAAGTTAATCCAAGCTTGCGCACTAATACACAGACAGCCTTATATATTAGCAGCTGCAGCGGTGAACTTTTCGTTTTCGCTTCGCTTTTGCACCGCTAACTGCGTTGTTGTTGTTTGGCCCTTTTTCGTTGGCGCGCTTAGATTATCGGACCCTCAAGTGACGGTCCCTGTATTCTGCGGGAATACCCTATTCGGCGTCATTTCGCACCCACTATTAATTGATACTGCGTGACTTGAATTTCAATTTAAATAATTTGTTTTCGTTGTTCTCATCAGAAAAATATTTAATATACTTTTCGAACAATAAATTGATAATTTATGAAATTAAAAATATCCAATTTTTTTGGCTTAATAAATTTCTAATTATTGATTCGAAGGTTATTAAATTATATTGTCGGTCTGATTTGAGACAATTTGTTTCGTCCATTTATTTATTTAATTCGGAAATAAAATTTAATTAATTAAATGTAATTAATTTAAATATTTAATTTAAAATGAGCCTAGAAACCAAAAATAAATCTGTTCTGGAAGAGCTGAAAAGCAAGCTCCAAGCTTCAATTAGTAAGGCAAATCAATTACAAGAACAGATAGAAGACATAGATTGTAGCGATGAATTTAGCGACGAGTTGGAAGAGCTTTGTATAGTGACCAAGGCAAAAATAATGTCCCTGTTGTCTGCCTTGAAGGTAGCAAGCGTCAGCGAAGCTCCGGGATCAGCTGCTGTAGCTCCAACTCGTGCGCGACTTCCGAATTTGGCATTCCCAAAATCAAGAATTCAAAATGAAATTTTTGAAACTTTGGTTCATAAAGACGCCAGCATTCCAGTTATCGAAAAATTTAACCATTTAATTTCATGTCTCTGTGGTGAAGCTTTAGGAACAATTAAAGCTTACCAAGTCACCGAGAGCAATTACGAAAAGGCACTAGCCAGCTAAAAAAAGGTTTACGATAACGAATGCCTCATCTTTATAAATAATAAATGTAAGACGGGGTATTGGGACTTCTCAACAAAAGCACTACTCGAGTAGATTTAAGAAGAGATACAGAAAAAGTATTAAGACAGGAGAAGCAGCAGCAGAGCGACAGAAGAGAGCAGTAGAAACAGCAGAGCGACAGAAGAGAGAAGCGACAGCAGAGAGCAGCAGCAGAGCGACAGAAGAGAGCAGTAGAAACAGCAGAGCGACAGAAGAGAGAAGCGACAGCAGAGAGCAGCAGCAGAGCGAGAGAAGGGGAGTCGGAGAGTAGAAGTCAGCAGATACGGACGTCAGAGAACGAGTTAAGAAAGCAGAAAAAACAAAAGCAGAAAACTTAAACTAAACTTGTAACATTCATCGTTAATAATAATACTGATATTTAAATACCTATAATAATAAAAACCAAAGTTGAGTAAATCTCATCTTACATTTGGGGGCTCGTCCTAACCTGAAAATTGCAAGTGACGCCGTCCCGAAAAGTCTCAACGCCGTTCCGAGAAGTCTCAACGCTGCCCCGAGAAGTCTCAAAAGACGAAGAAGAAGAGTTTGACAGACGCCGGTTAGCAACGGGGAATGCGTGTGAGTGAGAAGGAAATTAAGCAAGAGCCGTCGCGGATTCCAATTTCAAAAGGAAAACAGCCATATTACACAAGGTCAGTGGCTGCAGCAGGCAAAAAGATTAAAACGAGTACGCCGTTGGAAAGCGATTGCGAAATAAGTGGAAATAAAAATACGAAAGAAATGAAAATCGTGCAGAATCTTGTCGCAACAAGCGGAGAGCAAGGTGGGAATGCAAGAAACAACATGCAGAATCATGTCGGGACAAGTGGAGAGCAACGTGGCGCAGCTGGTTTAATCGAAAGCAGCTCGATCGACGAAAATACAAGAACGCTGAAAGATTTAGTGCAGCTTCTTGCTATTAAGATTGGAGCGGAGGAGCGAAACAACGGTTGCTCGATTACGGCAGAAAGCTTTGCGAAAATCATTCCAGAGTTTGACGGAGAGTCCATGCCGGTTAAAAATAGGTTTGAAAATTTTGAGATGAATGCGGCAGCCTACGATCTGAACATTAAGCAGATGTATGTTCAGGCTCGCGCCAAAATGACGAACACAGCGAAGTTGTTTTTGGACTCTACGTATGTACACCAATACTCAGAGATGCGTATGCTGATGGAGACAGAGTTCAGTCGACAATATGTGTGCAGCGCGGATGTACACGAGCAGCTCCGCGACCGCAAGAAACGCAAGCAGGAATCTTTTCACGAATACCTACTACAGATGAAAAAGATCGCTTCACTTGGCAACATTGATGCACGTTCAGTTATCCGCTATGTTGTTGACGGCTTGAACATGAGAAGTGATTTCAGATACTCTCTCTACAGTTGCAAGTCTTACAAAGAACTACAGGAGCAGTATGAGGTGTTCGACCGTGTGGTCGAGAAGCCATTTAATCCTAACGAGGGAAAGTGGACGTCGAGCCAGAAAAAGCAGCACGAGGGACAGCACGACAGGAAGAGTCACTGCTTTAACTGCGGATCATTAGATCATCATCGTAAGGACTGCAAGTCTGCTGTAAAATGCTTCAGTTGCAACATGTGACCCTCTGTCAAGAGATTGCCCTGGGTCAGCTGCTGGCGTCCAAGTCGTACGCAGCTCAAGTCGCATGAAAAATGTCACTGTCAACAATGTGGCAGTGGAGTGTCTGGTAGATACGGGAGCCGTATCTATACTGCGCAAGTATATCTTTAACAAGATACCAAATGTTACCCTGGAGAGGTGTGCGTCGAAGCTTCATGGGCTGGGAAGGAAGATTACGTGCACAGTTGGCTACTTTTTGGCGGAGGTTGCGGTGGACAAGGAGATGACTAGACACAAGTTCGTCGTACTGGAGAATGAAGACATCGAGTATGATGCGCTGCTCGGTTTTGATTTTGTATCGAAGTTTGACTTTTCGCTGTCGGCCGACGGATACAAGTTTTCTTCCCCGCTGGGGGAGAAAGCTTGTGAGGAACCAAATCAGATGAGATTCAGATGATGAAATAGATGTTCCTCCGCAGTTCGCTAAAGAGGTGTCGCTGCTGATCAATAACTACAAGGCGGTGGATTCGGTAGCCGAAGTTCCAGTGAGGCTAAGAATCGTTCTGGATGGTGAAATCATCCCATTTCGTCAATACCCAAGTAGATTTGCGATTGCCGAAGAGAATGACGTGGAAAAGCAGATCAACGAATGGTTAGATGCTGGAATCATTCGCCCATCTACATCTAACTTTGCTAGCCGTCTTGTACTGCTATCCGAGCTGACGGTGGACCTGGCCGAGGAGCGATCTACGGCTCTCATAGCCACCGAGCGGCTGGAGGCGGAAACCGCCGAACGCTTGAAGCTGGAGAAGGAGCAGGGTGATCAAGCCAACAAGGTGAAGAACCTTCAGGAGACGACGGAGAAGCTGGAAATGGAGCTGATATGCGCCAAGTCCGATCTGAATGGTATCTCTGAGGACGAGGATTCAGAGAACGAGGATGGTGTCGGCGGCGGGGTCTACAAGCTGAAGTACGAGCGGGTGGCCAGGGAACTGGAGTTCACCAAAAGGCGATTGCATACGCAAGATGAGCACGATCTGGAACAGCTGGTCGGGCTCAAGAAGCAATTGGAGAAGAAGCTTTCCGATGCCTACGAAGAAGTTGAGGAGCAACGTCAGGTTGTGGGCCAATGGAAGCGCAAGGCGCAGAAGATGACCAACGAGATGAACGATCTACGCATGCTGCTCGAGGAGCAAAATGCGCGCAACAATTTGCTCGAGAAGAAGCAGCGCAAGTTCGATGCCGAGTGCCAGTCCCTGCAGGACGCGTCGCGTCAGGAGCGGCAGGCCAAGGAGCAGGAGGAGGAGCTGGACGAGATGGCCGGTCAGATACAGCTGCTCGAGCAAGCCAAGCTTCGCCTGGAAATGACTCTGGAAACAATGCGCAAGGAAGCGCGCCGTGAGTCGCAGCAGCGCGACGAAGAGCTGGAAGAAGTGCGCGGTAACGGCTACAAGAAGATTAAGGCCCTTGAGTGTCAGCTGGAAACTGAGCACGAGGAGCGGACTCTGTTGCTGCGCGAGAAGCACGAGATAGAGCGGCGCCTCTCCTCCATGGAGGATCGCGATCGTGTTGATCGCGACGCCGATGAAGCGCTCAACCAAAAACTGCGACGGGATCTTCACAAATACAAGGCCCTGCTCAAGGACGCTCAGACACAGTTGGAGCGTCTTAAGGCCGACACTCCTGGCAAGACGCTTATAAGACAACTGCGTAACCAACTGGAGGATGCGGAGTCTGCTCGTTCCCTGGCTATGAAAGCGCGACAAACAGCGGAAGCAGAACTTACTGAAGTACAGGCCATGTTCGAGGAGTCGCATCGAGCTAGGAATGACGCGGAAGAGCGAGCCAATGCGGCACACAGAGATCGGGCTGAGCTTCAGGCCCAGATTGAGGAGAACGAAGAGGAGCTTGGCGAACTGATGAAGAAGTACAGTGCCACGGTAAAGCAACTGAGAAGGGATGGGATCGAGATTCAACGCGCACAGGAATCTTATAAAAGGAATTTTGACCTTAAGCGGAAACCAGAAGTCGCATATAAAGTAGGAGACCTAGTCGCTATACGCCAGACACAATTTGTTGCGGGAAAGAAGTTGGCTGGAGAATATATGGGACCGTACGAAGTTTCAACTGTCAAGAGGAACGGCAGATACGAAGTTCGAAAGGCAGCAGATTTTGAAGGCCCATGTAAGACTTCCACAAGTTGTGATTACATGAAGTTGTGGAGGTATGTCCAGGACAATGAGGATGATTGGTCATCTGGGACAGATGAATAGTCAGGAATGGCCGAATGTAAGACGGGGTATTGGGACTTCTCAACAAAAGCAGTACTCGAGTAGATTTAAGAAGAGATGCAGAAAAAGTATTAAGACAGGAGAAGCAGCAGCAGAGCGACAGAAGAGAGCAGTAGAAACAGCAGAGCGACAGAAGAGAGAAGCGACAGCAGAGAGCAGCAGCAGAGCGAGAGAAGGGGAGTCGGAGAGTAGAAGTCAGCAGATACGGACGTCAGAGAACGAGTTAAGAAAACAGAAAAAACAAAAGCAGAAAACTTAAACTAAACTTGTAACATTATCGTTAATAATAATACTGATATTTAAATACCTATAATAATAAAAACCAAAGTTGAGTAAATCTCATCTTACATAAAATATCAACATTGTTTAGTCTGCCTAAAATATCGCATCAGTCCGCTTTCTCCTTGAGAAACCTTATCGATACTGTTTCTTCGATTTATGGTTCTCTGTTATCGATAGGAGATGATACAAAAATTTCGAATGCAATGTTGATATATTATATTTGGTATTGAATAGAGTCGACCCAGTGACCAAACAAAAATGGGAGGAACAGCTCGATTATGAGACTTTGCCGCTTTGGGCCAATTTTGAAAAAATGTTAAATCGCCGATATAAGCATTTATCAGCTGAAGAATCGACAAAGTCGAAGCAAGATAAAATTGTGTCGAGCAAGCCACATAATCGTAGCTCATTCTCGTGTTCCTTCTCCAACAGCAAGCCTCAGAAAACTTGTAGCTATTGCAATGCAGCAGATCATTTGATACACAATTGTAGCCTGTTTGGGCGTCTCTCTGTAATGCAAAGGTTCGAGTTTGTTAAGCCTGCCTCCTTATGTATCAATTGTCTGCGAAAAGGCCATACTGTTTCGAAATGCAAAGGCAAAAAGTGTCGAGTTTGTGACCGCTCACACCATATTCTGCTTCATAGATATGCAGTGCCTGAGAACAGTTTAGCGTTGCCACCCCCGCCAGAGAACATGTCTCCTACTTTTAACCAAGATCAGCCTTCCACGTCACATGTTATGCATGCCACGTCCTTGGACAGGGTGATTTTGGCTACGTCAATCGTGAGCGTCCGTACTAAAAACGGATAATACGTTTTAGCCCGAGCTCTGCTGGACTCTGGGTCTCAAACGAATTTTATAACAGAAGAACTGGCGAACCGCTTACAGATTCGTAGAGAGGAGTCGTGTATCAACTTACTTGGTATTGGCGAGTCCAATTCTCAAGTCAAAAAAAAGGTACACACAGTGGTGAAGTCGCGAATAAATGGTAGTGACTTCTCGTTTGATTTCTGGATCTTAAAGTCGATCTCCGGTTACCATCCTGATCAGTCGGTGAACGTCAGTGATTGCAAGATCCCGAAGAACCTACCATTAGCAGACACATATTTCTACAAGTCACAAAAAATTGATATGTTGATAGGAGCAAAATCATTTTTCGAATTGCTAGCTGTTGGTCAAATTAGACAAGGTCCTGACTATCCAACTCTACAAAGGACCCTTCTTGGTTGGATTGTTTCGGGCAGATACAAGTCTGCAGTCCCGAAACAAGTTGTGAATAGTTTCAGTTGTAGTGAAGAACCTTTAGTATCGATTGACAGCACACTACAGAAATTTTGGTCGCTGGAGGAAATGCCAAATCCAAAGAAAATTCTGTCGCCTGAGCACAAGTTATGTGAAGACCATTATAGGAAGACTACTCAGGTATTGCCATCAGGTCGGTTTGAAGTTAGGCTGCCGTTTAAATCTGATCCAAATGGATTAGGCAACTCCTTCGAGGTTGCAAAACGGCGGTTTTTGTCGCTTGAGCGAAGGTTGACTCGAGATCCTAACTTGAAGACCATGTACTTGGAATTCATGGAAGAATATCTCGCTCTAGGTCATATGCCTACAGACAACAAAATCCCTTCCACTCCACATTATGTCATTCCCCATCAATGCGTGTTAAGGCCCCAGAGTACGTCAACAAAGTTGCGCGTCGTGTTCGATGCGTCCTGCAAAACATCGTCTCAGGTGGCCTTAAACGACATCCTGATGGTGGGGCCGACAATTCAAGAAGAGTTGTACTCCACTCTACTCCGCTTCCGGCTACACAGGTATGCCCTGACTGCCGATGTAAAAAAGATGTATCGCCAAGTAATGGTTAATGAAGCGGATAGGAAGTTTCAACTCATAGTGTGAAGGAGAGACCCCTCTGAATCCTTGAGATTATACAAGCTCAACACCGTCACATATGGTACTGGACCAGCCCCATTTCTGGCTATTCGGTGTTTAAAGAGGTTGAGTGAATCTGCTAAATGTTCATTCCCTAGAGCTGCCGACGTAATTGGATCCGATTTTTACGTCGATGACATGTTAACTGGTGCTGCATGCGTAGAGGAGCTAAAGACAATTAAGTCTGAAGTGTCTCAGGTTCTTCAAACAGCAGGTTTTGAATTGACAAAGTGGTTTTCAAACTCACCTGAGGTCACTGCATCTGAGAGCACAGTTAAGTCGATACCTATCTCGGATTCAGAGTCAACTAAGGCGTTAGGAATGTCGTGGTTGCCTAGCGAAGATGCCTTCAAGTTCAAAATTGACACTTCTGTCATGGATCTCCGAGCGACAAAACGGAACATACTATCGGTGACATCGAAGCTGTTTGACACCCTCGACTTGTAATGTCCCGTTGTGATTAAAGGAAAGATCCTATTGCAGGACCTCTGGCTTAATAAGTAAGATTGGGATGAGTCAATTCCGATGCATTTGGAAACAGCTTGGGATATGCTAAAAAGCACTCTGTCTCAACTGGATGAGATATCGATTCCTCGGTTCGTGCTTACCGACCTATTGTCACCGGTACAGCTACATGCCTATGCCGACGCCTCCATGAGAGCTTATGGAGCTTGCGTCTATATTCGTAGCAAAACTGCCGAAGGTTTTAAATTATCGTTGTTGACTTCAAAGTCAAAAGTAGCGCCGCTCAAGACCAAAACGCTCCCAAGGCTTGAGTTAAGTGCCGCTCACCTTCTCGCAGATCTCTGCCATAGAATCAAACCCTTATTAAAAGTCCCTATCGAACGAATTGTATACTGGTCGGACTCTGAAGTTACTCTTCACTGGATTCGATCTCATCCATCTTCGTTGTCGACATTCGTTTCGAACAGGGTAGCGGAGATTTAAGAATGGTCAGGAGAAGCTACATGGCGGCATGTTCCCACAAAGCAGAACCCAGCAGATATCGTTTCGAGAGGTTGTGACGTCGACGAGATAGGGCAGTCGATCTGGTTCACTGGCCCACCATTTCTGAAGGACGAAGAAGAAAACTGGCCCAAAAATGCGCATTTCGAGCCGGATGAGGAAGTCTTGCGTCAGAAAGCTAGGAAGACTGTGGTTGGGCTGACCGCTGCTGTGCAAGCTTCCGATTTGCTGGATGTCATCGAGGGGTTTTCGTCAAACCTCAAACTGCTTAGAGTGTTCGCTTATATGTTCCGCTTTATAAGAAAATGCAAAGTCAAGAGTATAGTTTTCGAAGAAACTCTGTCACCGACTGAATATAATGAAGCGTTTCATAAGATTGTCGAAATAGTACAAAAGCACGAGTATCAAGTATAAATTGAAAAGGTTCGTAAAGGCTCCAAGGTCGGCCCAAGTCTTCAGCGTTGAACCCATTCATTCATGAAGATACAGGCACTTGGTGCAACTTTTCGTTTGTGCGAGTTGGGGGGTGACTAGCAAACGCTCCTATATGATCTCAATATGATGCCAAGTTTCCCTTGCTGTTGACGAAACGCTCGCAGTTTGTGCAGAGCTACGTCCGTCATTTGCACCATTCCAATTTTCATGTCGGCCCTCGAGCACTTGTGAGCATCCTACGACAGCGTATTTGGACCGTAAACGCTCAGGAACTCTGCAGTCAGACAGTTCGATCATGTGTGCGCTGCTTCAAATGCAAGCCTCGACTGATGACACAAATTATGGGAAATCTACCCGCAGATAGACTCCGTGCTCTCCGCCCATTTGCGATATGTGGCGTTGATTTTTGTGGCCCTGTCTATACGACATTAAAAATTCGAGGAAGGCCCCCGTATAAGTCCTACGTTGCCTTATTTGTTTGTTTTGCGTCCACGGCGGTTCACTTAGAGATTGTCTCAGATCTAAGTACTGATTCTTTTCTATTGGCTTTTCAAAGATTCATTGGTCGACGAGGATGTCCGCAGACGGTGCACAACGCGACGAACTTCGTCGGAGCGAGTCGCCACTTCCGGGCTCTTCGCGATCGGATCGAGGAGCAGGCGGACGCAATTCGCGAGTTCTCATCAAAAAGCGGATGCGAATTTGCGTTCACACCCCCTCGGGCTCCGCACATGGGCGGACTATGGGAGGCAGGTGTGGAAACTGCAAAGCACCTACTCCTACGAGCGGTGGGCAGCGCACTCCTCAACGCCGAAGGGCTGGCAACAGTCCTCGTCGGGATCGAGGCCACGATAAACTCGCGGCCCCTCGAAGCGCTTAGCCAGGACCCAAGCGACGGAGAGGCGCTAACTCCCGGGCACCTGCTGACAGGCGGGCCGCTCATCGTAGCACCAGCACTCCGGACCCCGGACCAGGCGGGTCTCAGTTGCTTGCGGCGATGGCGGCTTGTCTCGTCAGTTAGGCAAACGTTCTGGCGGCGATGGTCCCGGGAATATGTCCTGGGCCTTCAGGTTCGGGGCAAGTGGCACGAGGCGAAGGCCAACGTCGAGGAGGGCCAACTCGTCGTCGTGGCAGAGGACAACCTGCTGCCTCAACAGTGGCTCCTGGGAAGGATCGTCGCGACGCACGCAGGAGAGGACGGCAAGGTCAGGGTCGTCGACCTTAGGAGGAGTGATGGAGCCATCTTCCGGAGGGCGATCCACTAGCTGGCGCCGCTGCCGATTTGTTTAAGCCTTGGAGGCGTTCAACGGGGCCGGTGGCGGAACTCATATTGTCGGTCATTGTTTATTGTTTATTGTTGGCATGTGAAGTAGAAAAAATTTGAAGTCTAGTGTAAGTTAGTTTAGGGCGAAGGCGGGAGCATAATAAAGCTCACTCTCGCTCTTTGCGAATTCGCCCCGTCTTCGCCAACCTCTGTTATGCTAGGCCTAACACATATGTTAAATAGAAGATGAAGTCGAAAATTGAATTCAACCCGAGCACACGCATTTTTTCGTTGTCGTCGTTCCGAAATTAAACCTAATTATTCTTGCCACCAAAGTTCGATTATTTTTAATAAACTAATTAAAAACTTCAGTTCTCCTATTATTGTTAACAGTCCGCTTCCGACCGTCTTTTAACAATATCAGGTCTATCACAGCTCGGCCTCTGTGGTTGGAAACAATGCTTCCCCATTATACTGCCCAGGCATTAAAATCTCGAACAATAATCTTCGGACTTCGCCCTCTCGCATGACTTGCGAGCACGTGTAGTGTGCAGTCCTTTTAAATTCTTCCTAGCTGAGTAGCCAGGGCCATGACAGAGCTCGGCAGTGTGCAGTTCTAGCATTTGCTCTAACTAGCTCGACGGATGGGGCGGGGTTCTGGCCTACTCTATAATTCATGGGAGCACCTTTTCACAATACTTTAAGTGCACGGTTTCAAATAAACAAAAATCAACAGGATATGTATAAAAAAAAATTAAAGAAATATTGTAAGTCCCAATAAAAAGATGGATACCGGATTATTGACAGAAACATTCGGTTTCGATTGACTCTAGGGTATGAGATGTTAATTTTACCCTATTCTACACCCTCCCTACCTTGACAACACCGGAGAAAATATATGGGTTGTCCCTTAAGCTAACGTTAAGGTAGCTACTATTTATGCCTAGGATCAGCATGGTGTTCGGCGACAGACCTACAAGAAAAAAAATAACCTTCATTTCAATTATATAATATTATAAGTAAAAGATATAATTATAAGTAAAAGATTAAAAAAATGAAGTTTAAGCTGAACTGAGCTTCTTAAATAATAATCATAATGAAGGATGAACAAAATTAAAGAAAAAAAAATATAAGTAAATCATAGTATTTTAAATAATGAAAAATATAAGAAATAATGCATGGTTTAAGTTTATATGATCGACCATTAAATAAAAATAATAAAGAAAAATAGGGGAAAATCAAATAAAACTCACTCACCCTGCGACGCCGTCGTTGAGCTCAATGACTGCTGAAAATCTTTATAAAATAGAGGATCATTTTGTTTCGTCCATGATTTTAAATTTAAGCACAACAAATTATCAATTATTAATTAATTAGCTCTTGATCATTCCTTATTTCATTTCATAAAATTTCAGTTATTAAACAAAAAATTTACTTTAAGTTTTAAGTATTTCAATTCAAAAAAAAGGAAATTTAAGAGAAAACATTTAAATTAGTGACATAATACGACGCAGCGTCCGAATCGTTGAAACAATGGAAATTTTTATATCAATTCTTCTTAGCCACTTTTAATATTTATACGTCTGATCCAGTTTGGTTCGCAGAACGAAACTTTGTGAAGACCTAGCACATTTTTCGGAAAATTGGTCAATAAAGAGTTGGCAACGCTATCTTCCTTGGAGGCGGTTCAGAAATTTCCAATATAAATTTAATTGGCAGACGTCATATTTTTATTCCAGCTTATTGGTCGCAATACTTCCAAGACATAGCGAAAATCTGCGGCAGCGCTGCACCAAATATCCAAGGCAGAGCAAATTAACCAAAGCAGCGCTCAAACAACCAAAAAAACAAATGCCCCTGTAGGAAATTGGACACTACACACGTTCAACTTTTCTTTGAACTGGTCAGGTCTTCAGGTCTGTCGCTAGGCAGAGCATATCAGCTGCGTCTTTTACCTTCGCATATTCAATTCCACGCATCGGCTAGGTAGCCAATTCCTAAACGTGAAGGGCTGCAACATTTGATAGCTGCTTAACCTGTCTCGTGGAGTAGGGTTTGCTCAAGAGCTTAAGTAGACATAAGTGCTGCTCCACTACAGTCTGAGCCAGGAACCTCTGAGCAGTGAATCGAATTTAATCAATTAAGTTAAGAAGGGTTCATCAAATGGTCTTCATGAGCTCAGTTATTGCATGAACTTGCATATGCGGGAAATTCGAACCCTGGCCACTACCCAACAAATTTTTGATGGTCTTCCGATCCACCTCGTTACTTTATACCTGTATCAGAGTATTGGAAGAGGATTTATCAATCAATGAGCTGTCTACCTGGAATACTATGGAGTCGTTTGTGGAAAAATGGAGCAGGGTGATGGAAAACATGAATCGAGACTTGGTAACTCAGAACACCAGACGAGCTGGTGTGAAAAAACTTGCTAAAATGTAACCAAAATACACTTAAACTGTATGCGCAAGGGGCACTCTTTGCATCAATGGAAGTCGACTCACTGTAGATATTGTCGCATTATGGACCACTGGTTATTGCATATGAATCATGACCATCCGCACCATCCACCTCATTTTCAACACCGTAATGTGACCCATACTTGACTCTCAGCCATTGCTATATACCTCATTAACCTTCAATAAAAGATAGCAAATCTCGAATTCGGATAAGGCAGTCGATATTCTTGCGCAATCACGGGATGCAAGCTATCGTGCTTCATTCGCAGCTGTTGTGACTCAGTACCACGGATTATCAGCCCCATTTCAATATAAATGCAACATCATGAAAGATACACAAAACATTTCGCTCGCTGATTCCTATTTCAATTAATCACAACGAATTGACCTTTTAATTGGCGCAGGTTTGTTGTGCAGGACGTTGCCAACTCTTGAAAAACCAAACTTGGTTGGATAGTGTCTGGAGGAATTTCGACTATGCCAAATTATAAATCGCTTATAGCTGCCATCATCAAGGACCCTGCTGATCATTCTGATGTTGACACAGTTACCGCAATCGTAAAGTTAATTGGGTAATTTAACTTCGTCAAAGCTATCTTTATTGCCGGAAGGCTTGCGATGTGTAATGGTTGGCCTTGGAGAGAATAAATTATAGTTTAAATAAATATATTAAAACGCGCGGTTTACGCGCCTTGCGAGATTCGAACTCCCTCTACAGCCCTTAACGAAAACATAATTTCCGACCCAAGCCGCGTTTGTACCGAAAACTTCTTTTCGTTTTCGCCACTACACCAAAGAAGAAGTGCTTGAAAAAAAATAACAGAAGTGCATATCTAACATAAAAAGTGCCACGCGCCAAATATACAAATTTACAAAACTCTCCCGCTCTTTAAGGCGGCTGAGCAGCGTGAGGGGAATTGCAACGACCGCAACAGCACCGGGGGAGGAACTCTCGCCAGGTCAGGATGGACAAATGCTGAAAAAAAAACAATAGAGAACGCTATAGTCGAGTTCCCCGACTGTCTGATACCCGTTACTCAGCTAGTGAAAGTGCGAAGGTGGCTCTTCAACACTGACAGTTTTTGGCATTCAGTTAGAGGGGGCGTGGCAAAAAGTTTTCTCTGGATTCAGCATGCTGAATCTAGCATTAATAGTTCTTGAGATCTCGAGGTTTATACTGACGGACGGAAAGACGGACATGGCCAGATCGACTTGGCTGTTGATCCTGATCAAGAATATATATACTTTATATGGTCGCAAACGCTTCCTTCTCCCTGTTACATACTTTTCAACGTATATCGTATACCCTTTTACTCAACGAGTAACGGGTATAAAAATATTCTCATACGTAACTAAATATAATATAAACGCGGAGTGAATAATAAATTATAAATTTAAAAAAAGATAAGCGCACATAAAGTGGCTTTTACTTACAAAAAATTTACCTCTAGGGTGGGCAACAGCCTATAAACAACAGAGACTGCTATGGTCAAGTGCCCCGACTAACAAATACCCGTTACTTAGCTAGTAGAGTCAGAGCTAGCACAAGTCAGAATAGATTATTTCGCTGAACGAACGCAGTTTTATAATGTATACAACAGGAATTATTAAATATGGCCAAAGCAAAAATAAATTCGTTCGCTAGAATTCAACAAAGTTACTCACAATAATAACGAATACAGGCTTTTGATTTGTGATGTTAGTTCGAAAAAAGACTTTCACGTCCGCAATGTAAAAAAAGGTTTTTATTTGTTTTTTTTTTTATTCTTCTCTCTTAACGATCGCACTTATAACATACAAAACTATTAAAATCAAATTTGGTAGCGAAACCACCTAGTAATTCCGAGTGTTATTTAGTTTGGAAAGTAATCAAAAAATCATTAAAATAGAAGAATACCATTGTCTGCACGACTGAGTTCTTTGGCTATTAATTCCGTCTTCAAGAGTAGCAGGCGGGCTGCATTTCCGTCTGTCTGTCCGTTGGATCGCCTCGATCTCAGGAACTATAAAAGCTAGAAAGATGAGAGCATGGCTTAGCCCACACTTTTTGAAAATGTTTTAATTTTAATGCGTATTATTATTTGTTTTGCGAATTTTTATCGGTGTAACAAGGACACCTTCGCCACACCCACAATCCGCCCACAAGTGTTACGCTCACCGTTTTGAAACATTTTTTAATTTTTATTCAATATATTTTCGTTTTCCCAATTTCAATCGAAATGCGAAAAAAATGTTGGAATTTCTTAGGTCTATAGTCGGTTCCAATGGGTTACTTCGAATCGGTGGGAGGCTTTAGTACACAAGTTCGGACTACGATACGAGGCATTCGATACTTTTACCAAAGGATCATCTAGCCACCAAGGCACTCATTGTTTTATATCACACACACATCGCCACATACCGGTAAAGGTTCGCAAGTTCGTTGCTATTGTCATCAATAAATGCGTCCGATATTTTGAAATGACCTGTGACTTGGGAGCACGTAATGGGAACCTGCCATCACATCTGGTGCAGTCTAATCCGGCATTTCAGACTACAGGAGTGGGCTATTGTTTGCCATTCTATCATAAGGCAGAGACAAGAAACCAGGCACCCTCTGGTCCGTACAGTTACGGGTGTAGTCAAGAGAGCCGTCGCCAAGCTAGCCGTTGTGCCCATCGATTCCGATATAGTTTTTAGTTTCCCAAAACTACCAGGGAAAATAAACCTTTTTTAGGATTACTCGGTTACAAAAGAAAGTTCAATAAGGTTAGATTAGTTTAGATTTTACCGGCCGTCGGTTATTCGACGCACTTAGACCATTAGAGGTCCGTTGTGATACCGTGTATGTTTTCCCCTTTTGCCCGCAGAGGTTCGTGTGAAGTTGGCAGTTTCCCCAGCCAGAGGCGCTGGTGAATTTTTGTATCCGATGTGGATCGGTGTCGGACAGGTCGGACGTGTCTATCAGGAATCTGCTTCCTAATTGAGCAAGTCTTTTCGCTTGCAGTGCTGGACAGTGGCATAGTAGATGCTCTACTGTTTCTTCCATTTCTTCGTCCCTGCAGCTACGGCTGAAATCATTATACGGGGCATTTAGTCTTCAGGCATGGGTGCCTATCAACCAATGTCCTGTGATGACTCTCATTGCAGTGCTGAGGTTTGCTCTGGTCAATCTTAAAAGATTTGACGTTCTCTTTGAGCTTATTTTTGGCCATATTTGGCGTGTTAGGCGACATTGTGTGGTGTTTTCCCCATATTGTCTGTTTGTTACGGTTTAGGCTTTCCCTAAGTAGTAGTTTACAAGTGGCTAAAGGCATACTCATGCCTCCATCTCTTGTATGAGTGGCGCGGTAGTGCCCTCTCGAGCTACTGCAACTGCAATCGATTTGATAGCTGCTTGGCTGTCCCTGAAAATTTTTACATCTGAGCCTTCCGGCTTTAGTGATTTAAGTGTTTTAGGGCCTCCTTATTGCAGCCACTTCAGCTGGAAGACGCTGCAATGATCGGGGAGTCTGAACGAGGTGCGTAGGCCTAGCTGTTCGGAGTAAACTCCTCCTCCTACTCTGTTCTGTAGTTTTGACCCATCCGTATAGAAGCATATAGCATTCTGGGGCCAGGTATTTGTGAGTTCCAATCGTCCCTCTCTGGGATGATTGTGTTGAAAGGTGTTTGTATGTACTCCGTAGGAGTGCAGTAGTCTGTCCTGGAGGGGACTATTGGAATGTTCTTTAGGCCACTTCTTGTGGATTCCACTGTTTGGTATCTCTAAGCCTGATTGCCGCTACTGTGGCCTGTTCCATGCCAGCTAGTTCTGGCTTGGAGGTTGAGTATGGCATTTAGGCTTCGTTTGGGGTGGTCGTAAAGCACTGCTGATGCAGGAGTGCCGCAGCTCTTTGCATTTTTGCTAGCATTTTGCTAGCATTTTTATGCTGGATTTCTTTTCAGAGCCGGCCACCATACCACGACTCCGTACAGTAGTATTGGTCTGACAATGGCCGTATATTTCCAGTTTACTATATAGGGTGTTATGCCTCATTTAAGCCCTATTGCTTTCTTGCACGTGAAAAGTGCTATTGAAGTTTTTTTTATATCTGTCTGCGAGGTTCAGATCCAGTTTAGTTTCCTGTCAAGTATTACGCCCAGGTATCTTGCGCTGTTACTGAAGGAAAGTCTTTGATTGTTGAGGATGGGTGGGACTAGGACTGATCGTTTGAAAATGTCAAGAAGCCAGTTTATGGCTATATTTCCCGCATGATGATTTGTGCGGGTATGATTTTGTCTGTACCTGCAGATTTGTATTTTAAGCTGTGTATGGCCCAATGGAGGACCTTTGGTCTATGCACAGTTCGATACTTCCAGTGGGCGTTTTTGGGGGCGAGAGCTGTTTGCTTTCCTGGAAGTGATGTCTAGAAGTATCTCCAGGGATTCCACTCTCGTGCTGTCCAGGAGCCATCTACTCTTTAAGGTAGCCTAAGGTTGTGGCCGCTTTGGATAATATTTTTCTAAGTCTGGCTGCTTCAGTTGTGTTTTCGATTTCTGAGCAGAAAGAATGCCACAGGATCGCTTTGCTTTCCTGATGGCTTTTTTGTTTTGCAAGGGGCTGTCTGTAGGCGGTCCACAGGTCCTCCTCATTTCTGCTTGGCCCTGTTAAATAGGTCTGCAGTCTATTCGGAGGGGACAGTTCTGCTGACCACCGGGGAGGTTTTCTCTTTCTTTTGGCTGTTGGGCAGGCCTTTTTTAGTGCATTGTTGCAGGTTTCTGTGAAGACTGAAACTAGTTCGTTTAGACTAGAGATTGGGGGTATGGAGGGGGATCCGTTGGGATTTTTTCCCTTAAAATATTTTTGTATTTTTGCCAGTCTGTTTTCCTTGGGTTTGTGAAAACTGCTGGTTTTGAGGCATTGATTGTAAGGGTCGTTTCTATGTACCTGTGGTCTGAAAAAGAGTTCTTATCTAGCACCCTTCAGTGAGTTACTGTCTCTAGTAGTGGCTTAGAGACGAGAGCTAGGTCTATTACCTATTTTCGGTTCTTGCTGATAAAGGTGGGGTTATTACCTTTATTACATATGAAGAGATTTTAACTAAAGATAAACTTAAAAAGAGACTCACCGCGGTCGTTTGTGTCTGTACTTTCCCATTGTGTATGGTGGGCGTTACCATCACAGCCTATTATTAGGCCTATGTTTTGGCTTTTCGCTGTCTTCTACCAGTCTTCTAACCAGTTCATCCCGGCCGGTTCTTGCCTTTCGTAGGCCATGTATGATGACAGCACTCGGAACGGAGATGGCTGGAGTGTCCACGGTGGCTGCCGCGTTGTCTGCATCGCTGTTATTATGGAGCAGAAAAATGCTTAGGTGCTTTTTGGATAGAATGCAGGCTCTTATTTTACCTTCGCTGGAGCTGTTAGAAGCTTGTATTCCTTAGTCCCTTATCCTGAAACCTTTCCTCTCACTATCCAAGGTTCCTGGATTAGGACTATGTCGACTCAATCTTCAGCCAGATGGAGTTGAAGAGCAGCGGAAGCTGCCTTACTGTGGTGGAGGTTTATCTGCAGAAGCCTCACGGACATCTGCTGTGGGCCTCTCCACAACGGTTGTGTCGGCTCCCTCCTCGTCCGATGTGTCCAGGTCTGTTAATTGACCTATGTTCGCATGGCTGCGGAAGATTGAGGCATCGGTCGAGTAGCCGTCCTCGGCTTCCGATGCCTAGATCTCGGAGGCGATCTCCTCGATCACTCCTCCACTGCGTTCCTGATTCTCCTTGGCGCAGTCCGATTTGTAGACCTTTATGGTCACTGAGCTAAACCCGATGTTTAGCTCCCCGTGAGCGGCCCCAATGGGAGCTAGGGACTCCTTGTTTAGAATGAGGATGGCCTGGTTTGTTGGTCCCTCCATTTCGTCGACCTTCACCACTCGCCAGTCCGAGGTGGGAAGGTGCGGGTAGCAGCGCTGCAGCATGGTGAGGATCTGGTCCGGCGCCTTGATGGATGCCGGGATCCCAGATCCTTGCCCGGGGTGGCAAGGTACGTCAATAAAAAAAAGTTCAATAAAGAATTCGTAAAATAACCAATGAGCGATGGGGAAACTGCCAGTGAATCTGGAAGACCGGCGGTGTGGTCGGCCGTCACGCGGCGACGCGGTCCAGCATAACGACGCAAGGTTGCCGCAGGCATGACTTGCAGGTTTCCGGGGCGCCGGAAGATATATGCATGACAGAGTTTACGTACAAAACCGCAATACTTACCTTTACTCAGATTAAGAATTAAGAATCATCCATTTCATCTCCCATCTTCCCAAATTCCATTATTTCACTGAGCCACTGTTGTTCTAATGAATCAATGAATTGATACTTCGAGACACTGGATGGAAATGGATGACATCAAGATTAATCTAAACGACTTTGCCAGTAAAATATCTGAAGTTATGATACATAGGGTTATACAAACCCTTCCAGGCGACCTTGCAATGTAAAATTATGTTTTACACCATAAAAATGAGAAACGATTTCACTGTAGATAGAACGGTAACCGAATTTTCAGTTTTAATAACGACAATTAAAATAACTAAGGATTAAGACAGAACAGTAAAACAAACGAAGAATAACTTAATCTAATTATCCAACACTTTTAAGAAACTTTTTCACTACGAGAAGCTCATATTGGCATTCTGTATCACTCCATACCAACAGTAGAGAATATTCACTAAATTAATCCGGCAACCTTCTGTACACAAAGACGAGGTTCGTAAGCAAATATAGAAAATGCTTCGACGAAGCATTATAAAAAACAGTAATTTCCTTCGGAGTGCACCCGTGTGTTTCCTACATTAAAAGTCTGATTATACGGGAAAGGCAAATATGCGTCTTTCGATAACTAAATGAAAAAACAAGAGAGAACGCTATAGTCGAGTTCCCCGACTATCTGATACCCGTTACTCAGCTAGTGGAAGTGTGAAGGAGTCATCAGCACTGACAGTTTTTGGCGGGTTGTGGGCGTTAGAGTGGGCGTGGCAAAAGTTTTTTGGCAAATCGATAGAAATTTACAACACTTATACAAAAATGAAAAATAGCAAAACATTTTTCAAAAGTGTGAGCGTGGCAGATTTGGGCGCTTTGTGGGCGTTAGAGTGGGCGTGGCAAAAAATTGTTTGGCTAATTTAGAAGACCAATACAAAAATGAAAAATATCAAAACATTTTTTAAAGTGTGGGCGTGGCAGTTTTGAGCGGTTTGTGGGCGTTAGAGTGCGTCTATGTCTCTAGAGTCTGTATGCTAAGTCTCAACTTTCTACCTTTTGTAGTTCCTGAGATCTCGACGTTCATACGGACAGACAGACGGACAGACAGACATGGCCAGATCGACTCGGCTGTTGATCCTGATCAAGAATATATATACTTTATATGGTCGGAAACGCTTCCTTCTGCCTGTTACATACTTATCATCGTTACATCTACGAGTACGTATAACCGTGTTTATAATACTGCAGCCAATAGCGGCATGTTTTAATACTGCGGTATAATTATGTAACCTATATAATTGCTTCAGTATGATGTCTGCTATTTGATGTTTATACATACTTGGCCAGTCAAATTAAGCCAAGAAGTTCCCCCCCTGGCATAATTTTTGCTTTACTACTTTCACTGCCGGAGCAAAATTAATAATTATTGAAAGAATAAGACCCGTATAAGTAAATTGCCCAAATTAGTATGATGCCCTTCTGCTATTGAAATGGCATCAGCCACTTATCAAATTGTCATGGACAATGTTTTGGAGATCTAATAGGAAAAAGGCATAAGTAATGGACAACAAATTCAAGAGGGGCGTTCAAAGTTTTAAAGTGCGTGCCTATAGCACTTCTCCTTCCTTAAGCGCTGAGAAAATAGAAATATAAGAAGTATATAAGAAATATATAAGCGCGACGCTTTTGTAAATAATAATAAATAATAATAATAATAAAATAATAATAATAAATTATGAGCCAAGACGAACGCCAGCTCCAATTCAACGAAACGAGTACATTTTTTTTTGCCTCCCTGACATCTGCAAACGCAGCCAACGTCAATAACCCATAGCCGAGGAACCTTTGTTGTAAGCAAATCAAGCAACAAGCGCGCTCTTGCTCTCCGCACATCTAGTTCCGACACAAATCCCGCTATCTTCCAACAACAATAGCTGCGGCCAATATCGACAGCCAGCTCAATTTCGTCGTTGGGTGCATCTGCTAAAGTGTAATGTGGGCTGTACATACATTCAATTGTATTAAAAAAAAAGAAATGAAAAAACGATTCTGTTGAATAATACGCTTAACTCCAAAAAACAATGAATTCGAATTTTCGAGAAAAAAATAACAACACAATCCGCAAACGGTTACTATCTCGATAATTTGGAGTCGTTATCAAATGACTCGAATGCAACTCTAATCACGGAAAAGCTCCAATAAGAGTTGCATGGTAGCTTTGCACTGCTCGGGAGGCACTTACTCCCTAATAGAGTTCTTTTCTCTTTGGGCATTCGCAACGATCAGACGTAAGTCTGCCGAAAAAAAGTTTAATTACCATTAAGACAACGTAGATTTTTGTAAAAAGAAAAAAAAAAGTAAAGTTAAAGTTTGAGAGTGCTGTGTAATAATTATACCGTTACTCATAGAGTAAAAGGGTATACTAGATTCGTTGAACAGTATGTAACAGGCAGAAGTAAGCGTTTCCGACCATATAAAGTATATATATTCTTGATCAGGATCAATAGCGGAGACGATCTGGCCATGACCGTCTGTCCGTCCGTCTGTCCGTCCGTATGAACGTCGAGATCTCAGGAACTACAAAAGCTAAAAAGTTCAGAATAAGCATACAGACTCCAGAGACATAGAAGCAGCGCAAGTTTGTCGGATCTTGTTGCCACAAACCGCCCATAACTGCCACGCCCACATTTTTTAAAAATGTTTTGTTTTTTTTTCATTTCTGTATAAGTCTTGTAAATTTCTATCGATTTGCCAAAAAACTTTTAGCCACGCCCACTTTACCGCCCACAAACCGCCCAAAGCTGTCACGCCCACACTTTTAAAAAATGTTTTGATATTTTTTCATTTTTGAATTAGTATTGAAAATTTCTAGTAATTTGCCAAACAAATTTTTGCCACGCCCACTCTAACGCCCACCAACCGCCAACAACTGTCAGTGTTGACAGCTGAGTAACGGGTATCAGATAGTCGGGGAACTCGACTATAGCGTTCTCTCTTGTTTTGTTATATAAGAGGCAAATCTAGCGTGCACATTGCAACGGCCAGCGGAGCACCCCGGCTGTAAGAATGCACGTCTCTGCGGATAGGGCTCCACAATGCTTTAGATTGGGGTTCTGTGCAGAAAATGAACTGCACACTCGCCAGATCTGCTCACTTTTCTTTTGGGAAACGGAAAAAATCTTGGCGAGCACCGAACTCATAACCTCGCTGACTAGCCCTGCCAAAACTGGGAGAAGAAAAAAAAAATTTCCTCTACATATGTACTAACATCTATAATCTACATCCATATACATCAACACATATACAACTATATATATGAAGGTTATAAATACCAGTGCAACTACAAAACAACTATAATAAAAGAATTTATTAGAAATGCAACATACATAAAAGGTGATGCACATACTTACATACATATACATCCACACAGTTACACGTTACCAATTAATTACCATTTAACAAGATTAAAAATATAGCAGAAAGAAAAAAAAATTGGAGGCAAGGCATTTTATTTTGTAATATACCTTACATGAGTATATATAATATAATATGTATATGTGCACAAGTGTAATTTCCTTTTTTTTAGTCAATTAAATTAGAATAATTAAATTCCAACAACAATTCCTCTGGGCCCATAGGATGGATTTTGGTAAGTGAATTTATTATTTTCTCTTTATTTACACTTGCTTATGTAAACATATACCAATATAATATATAATATATATATATATATAAATTGCACAATCCATCAATCAAATTAAAGAATTGAGAGTAGCTAGAAAGTGAAAGACAATAAAATTAAAGTTACATTCAACAAATGTTTAGTGAAATTAAATTAGTGAAACAGAAATAAAAGATAGAATTAAACAAATTACAGAAATTTAAAAAAGAAATAATGAAAAATTGAAAACATGAATTAGGAAAGAAATCAATTTGGCATTAAATAAATTCAATTAATGCTAGCAACCGAAACCGGAAATTGAATTTAAATATTAAATGTTTTAAAAATTAAAGAAACAAAATGGAACAAATAAACTGTAGTTAACGTAATTACATAACGATAAAAAGAATTCAATGAATTTAGGTTGACTAAAATAAAATTCTCAATTTTTTACTCTTATCAACTAGACAACATGGCCCATATCATCATTTTTTATAAATAAAATTATATGAAAGGGCGAAAAGTATGATGAAAGGGTAACATTTAAATTAGGGATTTACCATATAGTGCCAAAGGTAACTCATGGAGGGTGGGTACAGAGGCGGACCTGCTATTGCACAGTGAAGGGAATAATTGTTTGTAGCAAACCGTTTTCATAGTTCCTGCTCGCTACGAATTGCAACGGCTAGCTCAGAGAGTTTCTTTGTTCATCCCACCAAATTTATGATTTGTGTGATTGCCCGACCAAGAAGAAGACAGAGTTTCAGATTCAAACCACCTTTATTCAGTGACGGCGGCTGCCTTCCGCTCGAACCGTCGCAGCGTGGCATTCCGCGCGTCCGCGAACTCGCGCAACTCCTCCAGATCCCGCGACGGCATCGCGTCTCCCAGGCGGATTCACCCCCGTCGTCCTCCACACTCTCCGACGAGAGGGACACGTAGGTGATTGGCCCCTCGGCCACCGTCTCCTCCTCCGACAGATACATGTCGGGCACCTCCTCCGGATCCTCCTGAGTCGGGGATAGGGATCGCGACACCAGGGGTGACGCCAGAAGCTGGAGATAGGAATCAGCATCCCTACTCATATCGCTCCGGGCTGTTCCCCAGTGCCGGTCTCCCGCACCTCCCGGTTGTTCATTGATACGCGTGCTGCCATTCTGTCGACTTGATTTTCCTTTTTCCGCCGTGACGAAACCTCGGTTTTCCCTCTGCTCCTTTCTGAGCCTGTACCGTTAACGGGATTCTCCTCTGTGTACCTGCCTCCCACGGAATTCGCAACTGTGTGCGTTAGCCATTAACGGTTTTCCGGCTGTATACCCTCCCTGTCCCGCTATCGCGCTCCAACGGGCCTTTTGTGTGTGTGTGTTTGTTTTGAGTGACTTTTGACTTGCGACTTTTCGATACCCTGTATCGTCCCCCCTCCTTCTTTACTAAAGGGTTTTATTGTTGTTTTTCGCTCTCGGTGTCCTCTGACCCGCCGGCGCCCGCGCTTCCCGGCTTCAAGTCGCTAATATAAGCCGTTTTTGTCTTCCTAGTTGTTGCGTGTTCCAATACACAAATTACTGGTAATGTGAATTTCTTTATTTTGAACGGCCCGTCGAGCCTTAATGCCAGTTTCGCCGCGAAGCCCTCTGCTGCTTTCGACAGGTGATGCTCTTTGGCCCATACTGTTTCTCCCACCTTGGGTTTCCACAGCCTCCTTCGGAGATTGTAGTGGCGCGCCTGATCGTGCGCTGCCTTTTCCATATTCCTCCGCACCATTTCGAAGATCTCCTTCAGTTTTTCCGCGTTTTCTGCCGGCGTCTGTGTACACCTGCCCGTTCCGGCCGTCTGTTCGTCGAACAATGCGTTCGGCAGCCTTGGTTCTCTTCCCTGCGTTATAAATGCCGGCGAGTATCTGGTGGTCTCCGTCACACTCGTGTTTACTGCCAGCTGCAGTTCAGGCCTCTGTTCGGCCCCTGTGAACTGCGCGATCATTGTTTTCACGGTCCTGTTGGCCCCTTCTGTCGGGTTTTCTTGTGGAGTATATGGAGCCGTGAGCTGGTTTCTCACACCCAGATCCTCCAAAAACCTCTTGAACGCCCTGCTCGTGAATTGGACTCCGTTGTCCGTGATCATAACTTTTGGCACCCCGTATCAGCCTTTCGTAGCGTCTCGGTGGTTACCCTGCGCATCGGAACGATCTCGGTCCACTTGGAGAACCTGTCCACCAGCATCGAATTCCCGTGGTTTGACCTCGGCAAGGGGCCCACAAAATCCGCACACACGGTGGCTCACGGTTCTTCCGGCACCTGGGTCAGCATTTTTCCGGCTGCTTGCAGCTGGTTAGGCTTGTACTTCATGCAGCTCTCGCAGTTCCGCACGTACCTTCTTATGTCTCGGTGCATTCCTGGCTGCCACCCTCGCAATTGTCTTCCGACATCCAAGGTGTCCTGCCGTCGGTATGTCGTGGTTCTCGGCCATGACGTGCTGCCTCTCCCTGGTTGGTACACACAGCTTCCATGACACCACATCCTCGTTTCCTGCCCGGTGCGGAATATGTCTATACAATTGGCCGGTCTCCTCTAGGTAGTCTGGGTATTTTTGGGGATCCTGCTTTATTTTCCTCCGCATTTTTTCTATCCACCCGCTGATCGTCCGGTTGCCCTTCTTCCTTCGCCGTTATTCTGGGGCTCGTTTCCTGCAGCGGCTGTGTCGACAGGACGTCCGCGACGATGTTCAGCTGGCCCTTTCTGTATGAGATTTCGAAGTCGAATTGTTGGAGCTCCAATGCCCACCTCGCGATCCTTCCGGACAGGCTCTCGATGCTGTTCAGCCACTTCAGGGCCACTTCAGGGCCGTAGCCTTCCAGGTACGGTCTTGATTTCCTGACAGCCCACACTATCGCTAAACACTCCTTCTCTGTCGCAGAATAATTCTTCTCCGCTCCGTTCAGAGCTCTGCTGGAGTAGGATATGACCCGCTCGCCTTGCTCGGACTGCTGTGTGAGGATAGCGCCCAGCCCGTAGTCGCTGGCGTCCGTCTGTAGCACGAAAGTCCTTGTGAAATCGGGGCACCAACCTGGTTTTGACGGCCTCGAATGCCTCTTGGTGGGCGTCTGTCCATTCCCACCTTGCCTGTTTCTTGAGGAGTGCGTTCAGCAGTTGTACCAACGTCGCAAAATTCGATACAAAGCGTCTGTACCACGACGCCACTCCTAGATACTGTCGTAGCTGCTTCACGTTTCCCGGGGGCTTTACCTGAGCTATTGCCGCTACTTTCTTCGGATCCGTTACTCGGTGGCCAAAGTATTGTAGCTCCTTTCGAAATAACTTGCAGTTATCCGCGTTAACTTTCAGGTTTGCCGCCCTTAGCCTCCGGAAAACCTCTTTCAGGTTGCGCTTGTGTTCTTGTAGTGTCCGTCCGATCACAATTATGTCATCCTGACACGCGCTGCGGTGTGCAGTCCGAATGGCATTACTTTCCACTGGAATAGGCCCTTTCCCGGCACCGTAAGTGCCGTATATTGCCGACTTGACGCTGCCAACGGAATCTGCCAGTACCCGTCCTTCAAATCCAGACTGCTTATGTATTTCGCCTCCCTTAATTGATCCAGAATGTAGTTGATCATTGGCATCGGCTACGCGTCCTTCACGGACTTCGCGTTTATTTGGCGGAAATCTACACACAAACGCCATTGACCCTTTTTCTTTTTTACCATCACTATGGGAGAGCTGTACGGGCTCCTAGACGGCTCGATGCACCCTTTCTGTAGCAACTCGTCGACCTCGGCGTTGATCTCCACCTGCATCTTCGGGTTCTTCGGGTAGTAGCGCTGTTTGACCGGTTGATCGTCTTTCATCGTGATTTGGTGCACCGCCACCGTTGACGTCCCTTGGACTCTTCCCAACTCTGCTAGCTCTGCCTTCAGGAAGCCGTCAATATCTTCCTCCGCAAAGTCTGTCGTCCTCTCCACGATTGCCACTGACAGCCTCTCGCGTGCACTGCTTCGAACCACCTGTCCCGCTAGTATCGTTGCGCTTAGACCCGCGCACGCTATCCTGGCTCCAACTTTCGTTAGGAAATCCCATCCCAGTACTAGAGCGTCGATGATGTTATGGAGGATTAGCAGTTGCATTCTTACGGTCCTCTCTCCCAGTCCTACGTCCACTTCGAGCAGCGATGTGACCTCCTCAAACCGTCCATCAGCCATCCGCACTTCTCTTCTCGTGGATACGACCTCTCCCACTGCCCGCAACCTGTCCGCCAACTCTTCGTTAATAAAGCTCGCTGTGGCTCCGGTGTCCATCGTGGCCTTAATTTCCATTCCGTGTATGAGCACTGTTGTGGACAGTTGCCTTTCTTCCGCCTTCAGCTTGCCCATTAATTTTGAGGGGCAGCACCTTGGGAACCCTGGTTGCCCCTCTGAGGCTGGGGTCGCGTGGCGTTTCCCGATCTTGGGCAGCACTCTGCGGTCTTCGGGCCGATTCTTCCGCACGTCCAGCAAAAGGTGATCGGTCGGTTCCGACACTCCCGCATCCAGTGATTCTGTCTTCCGCACCTATGGCAGGCTTGTGCTGGGTTTAACACAAACCCCCGCCGCATCGGGTCTGGCCCTTGCCCGTTCGTTTCGTTCCTCGATGGTCCTGTGGACTCCTCTTGGCACCTTCTGCACACCGCGTGCTGTTCCCCTCTTGGCAAATCGCGCTGGTGGCGGGCTCTGTGGGTCCGCTCTGACTCGAACCGCTCCCTTTGGAAGTCCAGTTCCTCGAATTCGTCGGCCAGGGCCATCAGAGCATCCAGGTGTCGGCACTCGTACGGGCGGACAAACATTCGTAGAGCTGGAGTGCTGTTCTCCCTTATCCTCTCCAAGGTCTCTTTCTGGGACATCCCCAAAGGCCGCATTAGGGTCTGCATGTCCACCATATAATCTTTGAAGCACTCGCCATGCTGCTGCTTCCTCTGCCTGACCTGGTCTGCCAGCTTCGTCATGAAGCCTCTGGGCAGGAAAAATTCCTGGAAGCTGTGGATAAACTCTGCCCATGTCTCCCAGAATCTGTTGTTGGCGATGAACCACTTTAGGGCCCTGCCCTCAGCAGTTCCGGCATCGCTCGTGGGATTTGGTTGATATCCAGGGCGTACGTCATTGCTGACCACTCCACCTGCTCCAGGAACTCCAATGGCTTGCCGTGACCGTCGTACCGGAAGCTCCACTCCCGCACCTGTTTCGCCACCTTCGCGTAATCCGGAGGGGCTACTCTTGCGATGTCTCGCCGATCGCGGCTGGACTCCCACCTCTCCCTTCTCTCGCGGCTGCTTTCCCGCCGTTCACTCCCGGCCTCCTGCCTCTCGGGTCTGCTCCCGCTGGCCTCCATCATGCTGTTGACATCGAGGGTCCTCATCAGGCCTTCCACGCCGGTGACTTTGTCTTCCGGGGCCCGTCTCCTTGCGTACTCCCTCTCCAACGCCTCCAGTATGGCGACCGTTTCGGGCTCGTCTGTGGTCTGCTGGATAAATTCGGACAGTGTCTTCCACATATCCTCGGCCAACCCCTCCAGCTTGATGCCTAGGGCGCTCGCTATTGCGGAAAAGTCATCCCTCTTCAGGCTGTATAGCCACGATTTTCCCATCTTCTCCTCTGTTCTTTTGGCCAGGACAATCACGGTTGGGCGATAGATGTAACGAACTGTTTTCTTAGTTCCTGCTCGCTACGAATTGCAACGGCTAGCTCAGAGAGTTTGTTTGTTCATCCCACCAAATTTATGATTTGTGTGATTGCCCGACCAAGAAGAAGACAGAGTTTGAGATTTAAACCACCTTTATTCAGTGACACTCGCTGAAGAGAATCCTGCGACCCTCGCCGTCGGATGCGCGTCGTTGCTCCTTCGCCGTCCTTCCTTCGTCGTCCTGCGTCGCTTTCGATGGCGGATCCGTACCGGCTCGCCTGGGGCTTAGGAAGTTATGGTGACAGGGTGTATCGTCCGTGAGACAAGCTAGTGCTCCTCCCCGAACCACCTTTGCCGACCACTGACTCCACCGTCCCTTCCTGCGTATGCCAGGCACTCGTCGCCCTTGCCGAAGGATCACCTGCGGGCTCGACCGGGGCTTAGGATGTTATGGGGCAGGGTGTATCGTCCGTGAGATAAGCTAGCGCTCCTCCCCGAACCACCTTTGCGACCACTGACTCCACCGTCCCTTTCTGACCACGCTAGGTCCTGGTGTTCGCTTGTCCTTGCTTGCGGAGATCCTCTCTGGATGCTCGCTTCGACGCACTTGCACTTTCGCCTTTTTGCTTCACTGTGTAGCTCTCCACGCACTTTCTCGTTGACTGTCTGCCCGTGTGGCGTACATTCTCGCTGACTGTCCGCGTACTTTTCCCGATCTACTGTGTGGCTATATGGCTCTCCGCGCACTTCCTTATTGACTGTCCCGAGCTGCGCCTGCGCCGTCTCTTATATAGGCTGCGGGAATCCCGTTATTTCCCTTTTTGCACACGGCTCGCTCGGGTACAAGGTCCAAAACATGTCCCGTTAGTTCACGGTGCGTCCTCTTTGTGCTTGTCCAAAGTCCGTACCGTTACCGTTCGACCTTTGTGCCCTTGGCTGGCCTTTGACTCCTCCCGCATTCCAGGCGTCTTCTCCGTTGCTATCCCGATCTCCTGCACCCGGGTTTGTGGGGAGTTTTAAGACTCCTCACATGTTCATTTTAAAGTAAATTCTGGCTGGCAAAAATTCTCCATCTGAACCCTCCTCGAGGGCGCCGGCTGGGCAATGGGCACTGCATTATCCCGGACAACGGGTAATGCATTGCTGCTTGCCCCGTCCGCGGTAATGCAGTGTCTAGCTAAGGCAACGGTTCAATTCATTCCGCTCAAAAAGCAGGAGGAAATGAACCATTTGCCATGGGCAGTAGGTGCCTGGCGTAAGGCATAAAACGCAAGTGGGTGGTTCCCCGGAAACTAACCAGTTCTTTGTGGAATGATAATCAACTTAACCATAATCAACTCAACTCAGGCTGGGATGTCAGCACAAACGTCGGTGGAAGGCGTGACTGCTACCACCGGCGGGCACGGAGGGGAGCAATCCCCTCTGCGTGTCGCCAGCGGTCACACCTCTGATTTGACGGGAGCAGGTCATGTCAGTTGCAGTGCTAATGCCACAACAACGATGAAGGGGAAGCTAAGCCGCTCAGGTGCCATAGTCGATACAGACTCGGACCTGGAGAGCGTGCAGCTCTCTAAAGAAGAGGAGGAAAGCCTTCTCCGCTCGAAGAAACCGTGCACCAGCTCCCCGGGCAGGGACAGGCCGAAGCGTTCAAGCGAGGGGATGAAGGCTAAGGCGCAGTACAAAGCCGCCCTTCGCATCCTGAGCCGCCCTATCCCCACTGGAGAAGGGCAGGCTGCACTTCCCATACAGAGTCAGCTCAAACGCGATGACGGACAGTGGACTGAGGGCAGTGAAGAGGCCCTAACAGCACTAATGCGTGCTCACTTCCCAGGACCTCGTAACTGGAGAAGAGCATCTCCCAACAGATCTAATATCCTCTAGAAGAAGCCAATGGGCTATAGACTCCTTTGCGGGAATAAAAGCACCGGGACTAGATGGAATATTTCCAGCCATGCTACAGGCGACCAAAGACTCACCCCATGGCTACACGCTATATTCACAGCTTCTTTAACCACGGGCTATATCCCTATCCAAAGGAGGACCTCTAGGATTGCACAAAAGCAGGGAAGTGCAGCCATATGAGCCCCAAGGATTACAGGCCGATTAGTCTCACCTCTTTCTTACTCAAGACGCTAGAAAAGCTGCTGGACATATACATCAGAAACGATGTGGGACGACTACTGTCATCCAACCAGCACGTTTACACGAAAGGTAAATCAGTACAGACAGCACTGCACCAAAAATATGCTCTCGGAGTGTTTGTGGATATATCCGGAGCATTCAACAACGTGACCACAGACGCTAAATTGGACCGCCTAGAAGCGACCTAACCTAAAGTAAATTCTGGAAAGTAATAGGAAAACTTACCAATAGACTAACGCATTCACAATAATGACAAGGAACCTCAATACTGAATCGACCTTTCTAATGAAGCTACCGAAATCACTAGAATGTGATGAGTCGTTATCAATGAGAGGAAATCGGTCTAATATGAAATGTGATAAGTTCAGCTCGGCTAAACATCACCCCATTATGCAGATTTTGCTGAAAAGCTACAGCTTGTTATTTTAGTTAAAGAAAATTGAAACTACCCTTTCATCAACTTCCATGAGTAGCATAAAGAAAACAAATATTTTAACTAACAAAAAAAAAATAAATTAATTATAACATTTTTTCTGAACATTTAAAAAACAAATATGCTTTTAGCACGCAGTAGAGAGAACTTGCAGGTGCATGCATCTGCAGGAGAGCCTGAAGGTACTTGCAATCTTTGTTTAGTTTGTCTGCTGGCTACAGAAAACATAGTTAATACCGAATGTGGCAATAGATTTCACAATCAGTGTATCGTGGCACATCTAGAAAAATATCCAGAGTGTCCTGAGTGCAAGGCTCGTGGTGTAATACAGGACATGCATTACTCAGCACAACTAGAGCCTGAAGCAAGCATTTGTAAAGGTGCTATTGCATAAGTATATAACACACGAAGTAAAGGAAACCCCGATACGGGGGTAACCTTAAACTATTAAGTAGGTGATAAGAAAGGGGCAGCTGACTTATATGAGTCACAACGCCAAGATACTCAGCCAAAAATTAATTCACGATCCACCCAAGGTCGACAGCCTAGGGGTGGTGGAGGTCGAAATATATATATTCGGTATCAGCCGCGAATTTCCGATCGCCTGTATATCATTTTAGAGAAATCGATTTTGACAGATTTTTAGTAGGATCGAACATATCATACAAGCCAAATTTGACAACTTAAACCTTTCAAACGGCTTACATTCTCCTAATATTTCTCGGCAACTTCCATCTCCGCGTGTGTCTCACATTAGTGCACGAGTGACATGCGCTCGAACACAATGTTGAGTCCAGAGAAAGTCACCCAGATCATTCAGGGTTGGGGATTAAAATACGATGAAATAGTTCATGGTCCTACATCTCAAGAGCTTTAATACAGAGTAAGAGCATTCACCATAGATAGTCTAAACGGTGATTTTGCTATTGTATGCAAAAACTTACATGTTTTCTTGACAAGTAAAGCAAGAGAATGGTATTGGGGATACCGTAAAGAGAACCCTGAGGTAGTATGGGCAGATTTATGTGCAGCACTAAAAAATCAGTACCATAAAGATGATGATGTCCTTAGATTAGATGTTCCGCAGCTACAAAAAAATTTAATTCCAGAACTAAGACAAGTATTACTATACATCTCAATTCATTCTGTTGCTCATCTGCGACAAATGGTTCAGAAACGTGAAATTCTGCTAGGAGATGCGAATTTTAAGCAATCCAGCAATATTTCACCGAGGGTGATTAAAAGAGCCGTTGCTGCTGTGGGGACTGAAGAGTCCTTACAGTCGGCCTCAGAGACGGAGTCTGTATCTGTAGAGGCTTTGCAACTTTCCAAACGACCTATGTTCTGCTGGAACTGTGGACACGCATGGGACATATGCCTCGCAGAATCATTTGCTATGGTTGCGGAGCAAAAGATTTCTATAAACCTCAATACCCAACATGCCTTAAGGGAGCGGAAAACTTCATTCGTCGACGGCAGGCGAATGGCCCAAAACTGGAATCCGCAAATAAAGTACAATCTGAAGAATCAGATTACCCACGGCAGAGGCCTGTACTTTTTTAAAACAGGCATCTCTGAATCTACACTTGGACATTCTTTTACTACGTCAAATAAAACCATATCATGAGAGATTAGCTCATTATAACCAGATCAGAGGAAAAATATTTTCAGAAGTAACTACCCTTGATCGTGTTACAAAACGGAACACTCTTCGTATGCGAAATTTATGTAATTGGATTAAATGCACGCCTAAACTGCTTGTATCTTCGGTTGTAGACACCCAGACAGATGGTCGTCTGGACCTAAAGGTAATAGAAGTAATAGAATAGAGGTAATAGAAGCTAAGTATTACCTTTTTAGGTCTAATAGAAATTGGCTTATTAGACTCAGGAGCCAATATAAGTTGTTTGGAAGCAGACTTGTCTGCCCAAGATGGGTCATCCTGTCCAAGTTTTAAAAAAATATCATCACGTGTAAAAACAGCTGACGGAAGCAGCCACCAAATAACTGGTTTTATTAGCACGGATGTAGCTTATAATGGGCTAACAAAACGTCTCGATTTTTATGTTATCCCATCAATAAACAAGCGTGTCATCTTAGGGATAGATTTTTGGAGAATTTTTCAGTTAGCACCGGGTGTCATATCTAGCATTGATACTTCTAATCCAATGGTAGATAGTACTGATACTAAAAAATTTCCACTTTCTCCATCTCAAGAAAAGCGATTAGAGAGCGTAATTAATTTATTTCCTAACTATAAAGAACAGGGATTGGGAAAAACATGCCTTTTAAGCCATGATATTAACGTGGGTGACGATAAGCCAATAAAACAGCGTGTTATCCAGTTTCTCCTGCTGTAGATAAACTTATCTACGTAAAGGTGGACAGAATGTTTTCAGAAGGCGTCATTGAGGCATCGAAGAGTTCTTGGAGCTCTCCGATGAGGACGACGCAAATATAGATGACATTTTTTCTCGGCTTCCCAAGACCAATATCATAACCAAATTGGATCTAAAGAATGCATTCTAGCAAATACCCCTCACAGATGAGGCTAAAGCCATTACAGCTTTTACAGTGCCAGGGCGGCCACTATATCAATTTACAGAGATACCGTTTGGTCTATGTAATTCTCCACAGACCATGTCCGGGTAAGTCGATGAATTGATTCCTGCAGACTTGAAAAAATGTGTTTTTGGTTGATGTGTGTGTAGTCTCAGAAAACGTTGACACACATGTCCCTTCTTATCAGGTTAGCAAAACAATTACCTAGGGCTAATTTGACTATGAGTGTGGTAAAAATTCGTTTTGAGCTCATGACAGACCATGCTAGTTTACTATGACTTATGCGGCAGCCGAATCTTATACGGATTCGATATGGCAACTTATGGTAAACTTTACGACCTTTAAAAGAATTTTCAGCTGCTAGGCGAATCTGAAAATATATTAGCCAGAACAGATCAGTTAAATTTGATACGAAAAGAAATTAAGGCAAACATTGCTAAAGCTTAAGATCAACATGAAAGGAAATACAATCTCAGAACAAGGTCGGTCAGGAAGTATTTCGTCCTAATTTCTCTCACAGTAATTTTTCAAAACAAATAAGTGTTAAATTAAATCCACAATGGTTAAAGTCAGCTTGGGAGTTCTTATTATATCTTAGAAGACCTACAGGGATGTTACACTTCAACGAAAAATCAGGGCTTCTTTTTTTCAAGCCATTTGCCGGCCTGAACGACTTACAAATGGCTTGTGGTGATGTGGTAATGTACAGCTCTTCTAATTATATAAAAAAAAAACAGAAAGCAAAAATATTTTTTTGAAAAATTTGCTTAACTCCAAAGAACTATGAATTTGAATTTTCTAGAAAAAATAACACAATCCGAAAACGGTTACTACCTCGATAATTCGGAATCATTATCAGATGACTCTAATCACGGCAAATGTCCAATTAGAGCTTTGAGTTGCATGGTAGCTTTGCACTGCTCGAGAGGCACTTACTTACTCATAGAGTTATTTTCTCTTTTGGCAGTCGCAACGATCAGACGTCTGCGAAAATAGTTTTTTTACCTTTCTAAAAAGAAAACAAGAAAGAACGCTATAGTCGAATTCCCCGACTATCTGATACCCGTTACTCACTATCACTAACTATAATGGAAGTGCGAAGGATAGTCTCTAACACTGACAGTTTTTGGCGGCTTGTAGGCGTTAGAGTGGGCGTGGCAAAAAGTTTTTTGGGAAATCGATAGAAATTTACAAGTCTAATACAAAAATGAAAAAATATCAAAACATTTTTCAAAAGTGTGGGCGTGACAGTTTTGGGCGGTTTGTGGGCGTTAGAGTGGGCGTGGCAAAAAGTTTTTTGGCAAATCGATAGAAATTTACAAGACTAATACAGAAATGAAAAAATATCGAAAACATTTTTCAAAAGTGTGGACGTGGCAGTTTTAGGCGGTTTGTGGGCGTTAGAGTGGGCTATATATATTATGTATGAAGGTTATAAATACCAGTGCAACTGCAAAACAACTATAATTAAAGAATTTATACGAAATGCAACATACATAAATAGGGATGCACAAACTTACATGTTACTATACATATACATCCACACAGTTACACATTACCAATTAATTAAAATTTAACAAGATTAAAAATATAGCAAAAAGAAAAAACAGAAGTAGCATTAACATAAGCAAATGAGAAAAAGAAGAAACAAACAAAGAATTAGTTTAACTGGCCTTTGAATTTTCTTATTTGTTGAATTTTTATAAAGGTTTTTCTGGCATTGCAAATTTTTTTGGGCGACTGTCAATCATTACCATATTCGTTGAAAAGTATGTAACAGGCAGAAGGAAGCGTTTCCGACCATATAAAGTATATATATTCTTGATCAGGATCAGTAGCTAAGTCGATCTGGCCATGTCCGTCTGTCCGTATAAACGTCGAGATCTCAGGAACTACAAAAGCTAGAAAGTTGAGATTAAGCATACAGACTCCAGAGACATCGACGCAGCGCAAATCTGTTGATTCATGTTGCCACACCCACTCAAGTATTAAGTAGATGATAAGAAAGGGGCAGCTGACTTATATGAGTCACAACGCCAAGATACTCAGCCAAAAATTAATTCACGATCCACCCAAGGTCGACAGCCTAGGGGTGGTGGAGGTCGAAATATATATATTCGGTATCAGCCGCGAATTTCCGATCGCCTGCATATCATTTTAGAGAAATCGATTTTGACAGATTTTTAGTAGGATCGAACATATCATACAAGCCAAATTTGACAACTTAAACCTATCAAACGGCTTACATTCTCCTAATATTTCTCGGCAACTTCCATCTCCGCGTTTGTCTCACATTAGTGCAGCTTCGGCAAGGACGAGTGACACGCGCTCGAACACAATGTTGAGTCCAGAGAAAGTCACCCAGATCATTCAGGGTTGGGGATTAAAATACGACGAAACAGTTCATGGTCCTACATCTCAAGAGTTTTTATACAGAGTAAGAGCATTCACCATAGATAGTCTAAACGGTGATTTTGCTATTGTATGCAAAAACTTACATGTTCTCTTGACAAGTAAAGCAAGAGAATGGTATTGGGGATACCGTAAAGAGAACCCTGAGGTAGTATGGGCAGATTTATGTGCAGCACTAAAAAATCAGTACCATAAAGATGATGTTGTCCTTAGATTAGATGTTCCGCAGCTACAAAAAAATTTAATTCCAGAGCTAAGACAAGTATTACTATACATCTCAATTCATTCTGTTGGTCATCTGCGACAACTGGTTCAGAAACGTGAAATTCTGCTAGGAGACGCGAATTTTAAGCAATCCAGCAATATTTCACCGAGGGTGATTAAAAGAGCCGTTGCTGCTGTGGGGACTGAAGAGTCCTTACAGTCGGCCTCAGAGACGGAGTCTGTATCTGTAGAGGCTTTGCAACTTTCCAAACGACCTATGTTCTGCTGGAACTGTGGACACGCATGGGACATGTGCCTCGCAGAATCATTTGCTATGGTTGCGGAGCAAATGATTTCTATAAACCTCAATACCCAACATGCCTTAAGGGAGCGGAAAACTTCATTCGTCGACGGCAGGCGAATGGCCCAAAACTGGAATCCGCAAATAAAGTACAATCTGAAGAATCAGATTACCCACGGCAGAGGCCTGTACTTTTTTAAAACAGGCATCTCTACATCTACACTTGGACATTCTTTTACTACGTCAAATAAAACCATATCATGAGAGATTAGCTCATTATAACCAGATCAGAGGAAAAATATTTTCAGAAGTAACTACCACTGAGCGTGTTACAAAACGGAACACTCTTCGTATGCGAAATTTCTGTAATTGGATTAAATGCACGCCTAAACTGCTTGTATCTTCGGTTGTAGACACCCAGACAGATGGTCGTCTGGAACTAAAGGTAATAGAAGTAATAGAATAGAGGTAATAGAAGCTAAGTATTACCTTTTAAGGTCTAATAGAAATTGGCTTATTAGACTCAGGAGCCAATATAAGTTGTTTGGAAGCTGACTTGGCTGCCCAAGATGGGTCATCCTGTCCAAGTTTTAAAAAAATATCATCACGTGTAAAAACAGCTGACGGAAGCAGCCACCAAATAACTGGTTTTATTAGCACGGATGTAGCTTATAATGGGCTAACAAAACGTCTCGATTTTTATGTTATCCCATCAATAAACAAGCGTGTCATCTTGGGGATAGATTTTTGGAGAATTTTTCAGTTAGCTCCGGGTGTCATATCTAGCATTGATACTTCTAATCCAATGATAGATAGTACTGATACTAAAAAATTTCCACTTTCTTCATCTCAAGAAAAGCGATTAGAGAGCGTAATTAATTTATTTCCTAACTATAAAGAACAGGGATTGGGAAAAACATGCCTTTTAAGCCATGATATTAACGTGGGTGACGATAAGCCAATAAAACAGCGTGTTATCCAGTTTCTCCTGCTGTAGATAAACTTATCTACGTAAAGGTGGACAGAATGTTGTCAGAAGGCGTCATTGAGGCATCGAAGAGTTCTTGGAGCTGTCCGATGAGGACGACGCAAATATAGATGACATTTTTTCTCGGCTTCCCAAGACCAATATCATAACCAAATTGGATCTAAAGAATGCATTCTAGCAAATACCCCTCACAGATGAGGCTAAAGCCATTACAGCTTTTACAGTGCCAGGGCTGCCACTATATCAATACCACTATATCAATAGAGATACCGTTTGGTCTATGTAATTCTCCACAGACCATGTCCGGGTAAGTCGATGAATTGATCCCTGCAGACTTGAAAAAATGTGTTTTTAGTTGATGTGTGTGTAGTGTCAGAAAACGTTGACACACATGTCCCGTCTTATCAGGTTAGCAAAACAATTTCGTAGGGCTAATTTGACCATGAGTGTGGTAAAAATTCGTTTTGAGCTCATGACAGACCATGCTAGTTTACTATGACTTATGCGGCAGCCGAATCTTAAAGGTAGGTCTATGCGTTTGCAGAGCTATTGGTTCTCTATAAGCCATAGGAGAGGTAGCGAAAATATATTGCCTGACGCCCTTTCAAAAATGCACGTAGAGGAGGTGTCAGCCATTGAGCGGACTGAGCCAGAAATTAATTAGTTAAATCAGAAACTTCGGAAGAAAAATATCCAGATATAAAAGTATTAGGTAAATATTTGTATATTCGAACTAAAAATGAAGATGACACAGATTTAGGTATGCAGCAGGCATGGAAGTTATGGATACCCGAAGGATTAACAAAAAATGTCATTCGTCGGGCTCACGAGCCGGTAGTGACCGCCCATGGTGGCATGGCTTAGACTTTGGAGCTTATACGGCGTAACTTTTATTGGCCAGGCATGGTGTCACAGGTGCGCTCGTATGTTCGCACTTGTGATGTGTGTAAATCCACTAAGGCACCAAATCAATCCTTATAGCCTCCTATGGGTAGGCCTCCCATATCTGGCAGGCCATTTGAACGCTTATATGTAGATATTTTAGGTGCCTATCCGAGGAGCAAACGGGAATATATTGGTTTGCTCATAGTGTTTGATCGCCTTTCAAAATTTCATTGGCTGTGCCCATTGAAATAATTTAATACGGCCCCTATGAAAGAATTTCAGTAAGATCATATATTTTTGACATATGCTGCATTATAAGTGACAATGGAGTTCAATTTAAATCGTCTGATTTCAATGCTTAGTTGACTTCATTGGAAGTGAAGCATACTTATTCGGCTATATATTCTCCCCAATCAAATGCCTCAAAAAGGGTTAACAGATCCTTAATTGCAGCCATTAGAGCCTTTCTTTCGGAAAATCACACCGAATGGGATCTGAACATTCAAGCAATAAGTTGTTCATTGCGAAACGCTCACCATCAGTGCATTGGTTGTATTCCGTATTTTGCCTTATACGGATTCGATATGGCAACTTATGGTAAACTTTACGACCTTTAAAAGAATTTTCAGCTGCTAGGCGAATCTGAAAATATTTTAGCCAGAACAGATCAGTTAAATTTGATACGAAAAGAAATTAAGGCAAACATTGCTAAAGCTTAAGATCAACATGAAAGGAAATACAATCTCAGAACAAGGTCGGTCAGGAAGTATTTCGTCCTAATTTCTCTCACAGTAATTTTTCAAAACAAATAAATGTTAAATTAAATCCACAATGGTTAAAGCTTGGGAGTTCTTATTATATCTTAGAAGACCTACAGGGATGAGAACTTGGTACTTCTCATGCCCAAGATATCAAACAATGAAAAAGTGTTACACTTCAACGAAAAATCAGGGCTTCTTTTTTTCAAGCCATTTGCCGGCCTGAACGACTTACAAATGGCTTGTGGTGATGTGGTAATGTACAGCTCTTCTAATTATATTAAAAAAAAAAAGAAAGCAAAAATATTTTTGTTAAAAATTTGCTTAACTCCAAAGAACTATGAATTTGAATTTTCTAGAAAAAATAACACAATCCGAAAACGGTTACTACCTCGATAATTTGGAATCATTATCAGATGACTCTAATCACGGCAAATGTCCAATTAGAGCTTTGAGTTGCATGGTAGCTTTGCACTGCTCGAGAGACACTTACTTACTCATAGAGTTATTTTCTCTTTTGGCAGTCGCAACGATCAGACGTCTGCGAAAATAGTTTTTTTACCTTTGTAAAAAGACAAAAAGAGTAAAGTTAAAGTTTGAAAAGTGCTGTGTAATATTTGTATACCCGTTACTCGTAGAGTAAAAGCGTATACTAGATTTGTTGAAAAGTATGTAGCAGACAGAAGGAAGCGTTTCCGACAGTATAAAGTATACATATGTACATATATATTCTTGATCAGGATCAATAGCCGAGTCGATCTGGCCATGTCTGTCCGTCCGTATTAACGCTGAGATCTCAGGAACTACAAAGCTAGAAAGTTGAGATTAGGCATACAGACTCCAGAGACCTAGACGCAGCGCAAGTTTGTCGATTCATGTTGCCACGCCCACTCTAACGCCCACAAACCGCACAAAACTGCCACGCCCATACTTTTGAAAAATGTTCCGATATTTTTTTATTTTTGTATGTCTTGTAAATTTCTATCGATTTGCCAAAAAACTTTTTGCCACGCCCACTCTAACGCCCACAAACGGCCAAAGCTGCCGTCCCACACTTTAAAAAAATATTTTTGATATTTTTTCACTTTTCTATTAGTCTTGTTCATTTCAATCTTGGCGAACACCGAACGCATAACCTCGCTGACTAGCCCTTCCAAAACTGGGAGAAGAAAAAAAAATATAACCTTTACATAAATATGTACTAACATCTATAATCTACATCCATATATGAATGAAGGTATGAAGGTTATAAATACCAGTGCAACTGCAAAACAACTATAATTAAAGAATTTATACGAAATGCAACATACATAAATAGGGATGCACAAACTTACATGTTACTATACATATACATCCACACAGTTACACATTACCAATTAATTAAAATTTAACAAGATTAAAAATATAGCAAAAAGAAAAAACAGAAGTAGCATTAACATTAGCAAATGAGAAAAAGAAGAAACAAACAAAGAATTCGTTTAATTGGTCTTTGAATTTTTTTATTTGTTGAATTTTTATAAAAGTTTTTCTGGCATTGCAAATTTCTTTGGGCGACGTCAATCATTACTAGATTCGTGGAAAAGTATGTAACAGGCAGAAGGAAGCGTTTCCGACCATAAAAAGTATATATATTCTTGATCAGGATCAGTAACTGAGTCGATCTGGCCATGTCCGTCTGTCCGTCCGTTTGTCCGTATAACTTCGAGATCTCAGGAACTACAAAAGCTAGAAAGTTGAGATTAAGCATACAGACTCCAGAGACATCGACGCAGCGCACATCTGTTGATTCATTTTGCCACACCCACTCTAACGCCCACAAACCGCCCAAAACTGCCACGCCCACACTTTTAAAAAATGTTTTGATATTTTTTCATTTTTGTATTAATCTTGTAAATTTCTATCGATTTGCCAAAAACCTTTTGCCACGCCCACTCAAACGCCCACAAACCGCCCAAAACTGCCACGCCCACACTTTTAAAAAATGTTTAAATATTTTTCATTTTTTGTATTAGACTTGTCAATTTCTAACGATTTGCGAAAAAATTTTCCACGCCCACAAACAGCCAAAAACTGCCAGTGTTGAAGACTCTCCTTCGCACTTAGAATAGCTGAGTAACGGGTATCAGATAGTCGGGGAACTCGACTATAGCGTTCTCTCTTGTTTTTATAAGTTAATTTTTTTTTTAAGAATTGAGAGAAGCAAATTATAAGTAAAAGATGTAGTAGTAGTAGTAGTAATTGTATATAAGCATAGTAGTATAAGTCACATTGCAATATTAGAATGTAAGAACCTAATTATAAGAGTCGCGAATATAAACAGTACACACACACTTGCTGAATAAATGAAGAGTCAGTCGTCGCTGAACTGTTACAGAGCGCACACTAAATCCCAAGTTATCATTTCAAAAGAAAAACAAGAGAGAACGCTATAGTCCAGTTCCCCGACTAGAAAATATTAAATTTGAGTGGTGCGCGCATAAAAAAAATAAAACAGCAATGAAAAAAATCAACGCCACAGAACAAACCGGTAAAATAGACAGAAGCAAGAAGTATCGACAACGACGGCGACACGATGATGGCGACTTTGCACATACATACAAAGGAATGCAAGAAACATAAGGTTCGAGAAAAGTAACGGGATCTTGTGAAATTAATGTTAACAACGAAAATGAGATCGAGCAATGTTCTGAGAGGCAGATGGTGAGCGCCAGCAACAATGAGTCCAACAAATGATTCGCGATCCCGATGGCTAGCAACAATGATCCTGAGATGCAAATGGCTGGCAGCAAGGAGCCGCAACAATGTTTTGGAAACCAAATGATGCGCAGCAATATAACTATGCAAGGCAGCGATATTCAAAGACTGGAAAATGAGTTGAAAATATTGTAGCTGCAAAATGAGATCGACCAGTTAAAAAATAAACAACAACGAAGTAACGACATAGACTCAAGCATTAATTTCGAAATTTTAAAGGAGATCGTTAAGGTATACAATGGCGGAACAAGGCAAGGAGTGCAACCAATACAAGAAGTCGAAGGGCGGGGACAAAGATTATGTAAGTTATATTGAATTAACATTTTGTACAAAGAATAAGATGCTGAACCCCATTTTCATAGAATGTCTCATACATTCAGGCAGCCCGATAAGTATTATTAAAAATCGTTTTATACCAGTACCATAAAGGTGATTAGATCCTTAGATTAGATGTTCCGCAGCTACAAAAAAATTTAATTCCAGAGCTAAGACAAGTATTACTATACATCTCAATTCATTCTGTTGCTCATCTGCGACAACTGGTTCAGAAACGTGAAATTCTGCTAGGAGATGCGAATTTTAAGCAATCCAGCAATATTTCACCGAGGGTGATTAAAAGAGCCGTTGCTGCTGTGGGGACTGAAGAGTCCTTACAGTCGGCCTCAGAGACGGAGTCTGTATCTGTAGAGGCTTTGCAACTTTCCAAACGACCTATGTTCTGCTGGAACTGTGGACACGCATGGGACATATGCCTCGCAGAATCATTTGCTATGGTTGCGGAGCAAAAGATTTCTATAAACCTCAATACCCAACATGCCTTAAGGGAGCGGAAAACTTCAAGAAGGGCTCATTCGTCGACGGCAGGCGAATGGCCCAAAACTGGAATCCGCAAATAAAGTACAATCTGAAGAATCAGATTACCCACGGCAGAGGCCTGTACTTTTTTAAAACAGGCATCTCTGAATCTACACTTGGACATTCTTTTACTACGTCAAATAAAACCATATCATGAGAGATTAGCTCATTATAACCAGATCAGAGGAAAAATATTTTCAGAAGTAACTACCACTGAGCGTGTTACAAAACGGAACACTCTTCGTATGCAAAATTTCTGTAATTGGATTAAATGCACGCCTAAACTGCTTGTATCTTCGGTTGTAGACACCCAGACAGATGGTCGTCTGGAACTAAAGGTAATAGAAGTAATAGAATAGAGGTAATAGAAGCTAAGTATTACCTTTTAAGGTCTAATAGAAATTGGCTTATTAGACTCAGGAGCCAATATAAGTTGTTTGGAAGCTGACTTGGCTGCCCAAGATGGGTCATCCTGTCCAAGTTTTAAAAAAATATCATCACGTGTAAAAACAGCTGACGGAAGCAGCCACCAAATAACTGGTTTTATTAGCACGGATGTAGCTTATAATGGGCTAACAAAACGTCTCGATTTTTATGTTATCCCATCAATAAACAAGCGTGTCATCTTAGGGATAGATTTTTGGAGAATTTTTCAGTTAGCACCGGGTGTCATATCTAGCATTGATACTTCTAATCCAATGGTAGATAGTACTGATACTAAAAAATTTCCACTTTCTCCATCTCAAGAAAAGCGATTAGAGAGCGTAATTAATTTATTTCCTAACTATAAAGAACAGGGATTGGGAAAAACATGCCTTTTAAGCCATGATATTAACGTGGGTGACGATAAGCCAATAAAACAGCGTGTTATCCAGTTTCTCCTGCTGTAGATAAACTTATCTACGTAAAGGTGGACAGAATGTTGTCAGAAGGCGTCATTGAGGCATCGAAGAGTTCTTGGAGCTGTCCGATGAGGACGACGCAAATATAGATGACATTTTTTCTCGGCTTCCCAAGACCAATATCATAACCAAATTGGATCTAAAGAATGCATTCTAGCAAATACCCCTCACAGATGAGGCTAAAGCCATTACAGCTTTTACAGTGCCAGGGCTGCCACTATATCAATACCACTATATCAATAGAGATACCGTTTGGTCTATGTAATTCTCCACAGACCATGTCCGGGTAAGTCGATGAATTGATCCCTGCAGACTTGAAAAAATGTGTTTTTAGTTGATGTGTGTGTAGTGTCAGAAAACACACGTTGACACACATGTCCCTTCTTATCAGGTTAGCAAAACAATTTCGTAGGGCTAATTTGACTATGAGTGTGGCTAAAAGTCGTTTTTGCGTTACATAAGTTGAATATCTGGGACACATTATAGGAAATGGTGGTAGCGCGACTGATCCTAACAAAGTTGAGGCTGATCAAACAAGTGAGAAGCTTTATAGGCCTGGTTGGATGGTATCAAAGATTCATCATTAACTTCTCTGAACTAGTCTTCCCGATTACCGAAGTCCTATCAATTAAAAAGACATTTTTATGGACAGACGCAGCGGAGACTGCTTTCCAAAATTTGAAGAATGTAATCACATCGGCACTTCGTACATTGCGACGCAGGCGATTGTGGGGTGGGTGCTGTGTTATGCCAACGCTGAACGCCCAGTCGCATTCATGTCCAAAAAATTAAACACGGCAGTTATACCGAACGTAAGTGCTTGGCGGCTGTGTTGGCAATTGAAAATTTTAGGTGTTATTTGGAGCTCCAAGAATTTGAGCTCATGACAGACCATGCTAGTTTACTATGACTTATGCGGCAGCCGAATCATAAAGGTAGGTCTATGCGTTTGCAGAGCTATTGGTTCTCTATAAGCCATAGGAGAGGTAGCGAAAATATAGTGCCAGACGCCCTTTCAAAAATGCACGTAGAGGAGGTGTCAGCCATTGAGCGGACTGAGCCAGAAATTGATTGCGACTCTGCATGTTTTGATTCAGAAACTTCGGAAGAAAAATATCCAGATATAAAAGTATTAGGTAAATATTTATATATTCGAACTAAAAATGAAGATGACACAGATTTAGGTATGCAGCAGGCATGGGAGTTATGGATACCCAAAGGATTAACAAAAAATGTCATTCGTCGGGCTCACGAGCCGGTAGTGACCGCCCATGGTGGCATGGCTTAGACTTTGGAGCTTATACGGCGTAACTTTTATTGGCCAGGCATGGTGTCACAGGTGCGCTCGAATGTTCGCACTTGTGATGTGTGTAAATCCACTAAGGCACCAAATCAATCCTTAAAGCCTCCTATGGGTAGGCCTCCCATATCTGGCAGGCCATTTGAACGCTTATATGTAGATATTTTAGGTGCCTATCCGAGGAGCAAACGGGAATATATTGGTTTGCTCATAGTGTTTGATCGCCTTTCAAAATTTCATTGGCTGTGCCCATTAAAATAATTTAATACGACCCCTATGAAAGAATTTCAGCAAGATCATATATTTTTGACATATGCTGCATTATAAGTGACAATGGAGTTCAATTTAAATCGTCTGATTTCAATGCTTAGTTGACTTCATTGGAAGTGAAGCATACTTATTCGGCTATATATTCTCCCCAATCAAATGCCTCAAAAAGGGCTAACAGATCCTTAATTGCAGCCATTAGAGCCTTTCTTTCGGAAAATCACACCGAATGGGATATGAACATTCAAGCAATATGTTGTTCATTGCGAAACGCTCACCATCAGTGCATTGGTTGTATTCCGTATTTTGCTTATACGGATTCGATATGGAAACTTATGGTAAACTTTACGACCTTTAAAAGAATTTTCAGCTGCTAGGCGAATCTGAAAATATATTAGCCAGAACAGATCAGTTAAATTTGATCCGAAAAGAAATTAAGGCAAAAATTGCTAAAGCTTAAGATCAACATGAAAGGAAATACAATCTCAGAACAAGGTCGGTCAGGAAGTATTTCGTCCTAATTTCTCTCACAGTAATTTTTCAAAACAAATAAATGTTAAATTAAATCCACAATGGTTAAAGTCAGCTTGGGAGTTCTTATTATATCTTAGAAGACCTACAGGGACGAGAACTTGGTACTTCTCATGCCCAAGATATCAAACAATGAAAAAGTGTTACACTTCAACGAAAAATCAGGGCTTCTTTTTTTCAAGCCATTTGCCGGCCTGAACGACTTACAATTGGCTTGTGGTGATGTGGTAATGTACAGCTCTTCCAATTATATTAAAAAAAAAAAAAGAAAGCAAAAATATTTTTTTGAAAAATTTGCTTAACTCTAAAGAACTATGAATTTGAATTATCTCAAAAAAATAACACAATCCGAAAACGGTTACTACCTCGATAATTCGGAGTCATTATCAGATGACTCAAATCACGGCAAATCTCCAATTAGAGCTTTGAGTTGCATGGTAGCTTTGCACTGCTCGAGAGGCACTTACTTCCTCATAGAGTTATTTTCTCTTTTGGCAGTCGCAACGATCAGACGTCTGCGAAAATAGTTTTTTTACCTTTGTAAAAAGACAAAAAGAGTAAAGTTAAAGTTTGAAAAGTGCTGTGTAATATTTGTATACCCGTTACTCGTAGAGTAAAAGCGTATACTAGATTTGTTGAAAAGTATGTAGCAGGCAGAAGGAAGCGTTTCCGACAGTATAAAGTATACATATGTACATATATATTATTGATCAGGATCAATAGCCGAGTCGATCTGGCCAAGTCTGTCCGTCCGTATGAACGCTGAGATCTCAGGAACTACAAAAGCTAGAAAGTTGAGATTAGGCATACAGACTCCAGATCCTAGACGCAGCGCAAGTTTGTCGATTCATGTTGCCACGCCCACTCTAACGCCCACAAACCGCCCAAAACTGCCACGCCCACACTTTTGAAAAATGTTTCGATATTTTTTTATTTTTGTATGTCTTGTAAATTTCTATCGATTTGCCAAAAAACTTTTTGCCACGCCCACTCTAACGCCCACAAACGGCCAAAGCTGCCCGTCCCACACTTTTAAAAAATATTTTTGATATTTTTTCACTTTTCTATTAGTCTTGTTCATTTCTATCGATTTGCAAAAAATCTTGGCGAACACCGAACGCATAACCTCGCTGACTAGCCCTTCCAAAACTGGGAGAAGAACAAAAAATATAACCTTTACATACATATGTACTAACATCTATAATCTACATCCATATACATCAACATATATACAACTATATATTATGTATGTAAGATGAGATTTACTCAACTTTGGTTTTATTATTATAGGTATTAAAATATCAGTATTATTATTAACGATGAATGTTACAAGTTTAGTTTAAGTTTGCTGCTTTGGTTTTTTCTGCTTTCTTAACTCGTTCTCTGACGTCCGTATCTGCTGACTTCTACTCTCCGAATCCCCTTCTCTCGCTCTGCTGCTGCTCTCTGCTGTCGCTTCTCTCTTCTGTCGCTCTGCTGTTTCTACTGCTCTCTTCTGTCGCTCTGCTGTTTCTACTGCTCTCTTCTGTCGCTCTGCTGCTGCTCTGCTGTCGCTTCTCCTGCTTAATACTTTTTCTGCATCTCTTCTTAAATCTATTGGGACTTCTCAACAAAAGCAGTACTCGAGTGCTTTTGTTGAGAAGTCCCAATACCCCGTCTTACATTCGGCCATTCCTGACTATTCATCTGTCCCAGATGACCAATCATCCTCATTGTCCTGGACATACCTCCACAACTTCATGTAATCACAACTTGTGGAAGTCTTACATGGGCCTTCAAAATCTGCTGCCTTTCGAACTTCGTATCTGCCGTTCCTCTTGACAGTTGAAACTTCGTACGGTCCCATATATTCTCCAGCCAACTTCTTTCCCGCAACAAATTGTGTCCGGCGTATAGCGACTAGGTCTCCTACTTTATATGCGACTTCTGGTTTCCGCTTAAGGTCAAAATTCCTTTTATAAAAGTCCTGTGCGCGTTGAATCTCGATCTTTGCATCCTTTCTCAGTTGCTTTACCGTGGCACTGTACTTCTTCATCAGTTCGCCAAGCTCCTCTTCGTTCTCCTCAATCTGGGCCTGAAGCTCAGCCCGATCTCTGTGTGCCGCATTGGCTCGCTCTTCCGCGTCACTCCTAGCTCGATGCGACTCCTCGAACATGGCCTGTACTTCAGTAAGTTCTGCTTCCGCTGTTTGTCGCGCTTTCATAGCCAGGGAACGAGCAGACTCCGCATCCTCCAGTTGGTTACGCAGTTGTCTTATAAGCGTCTCGCCAGGAGTGTCGGCGTTAAGACGCTCCAACTGTGTCTGGGCGTCCTTGAGCAGGGCCTTGTATTTGCGAAGATCCCGTCGCAGTTTTTGGTTGAGCGCTTCATCGGCGTCGCGATCAACACGATCGCGATCCTCCATGGAGGAGAGGCGCCGCTCTAGCTCGTGCTTCTCGCGCAGCAACAGAGTCCGCTCCTCGTGCTCAGTTTTCAGCTGACACTCAAGGGCCTTAATCTTCTTGTAGCCGTTACCGCGCACTTCTTCCAGCTCTTCGTCGCGCTGCTGCGACTCACGGCGCGCTTCCTTGCGCATTGTTTCCAGAGTCATTTCCAGGCGAAGCTTGGCTTGCTCGAGCAGCTGTATCTGACCGGCCATCTCGTCCAGCTCCTCCTCCTGCTCCTTGGCCTGCCGCTCCTGACGCGACGCGTCCTGCAGGGACTGGCACTCGGCATCGAACTTGCGCTGCTTCTTCTCGAGCAAATTGTTGCGCGCATTTTGCTCCTCGAGCAGCATGCGCAGATCGTTCATCTCGTTGGTCATCTTCTGCGCCTTGCGCTTCCATTGGCCCACAACCTGACGTTGCTCCTCAACTTCTTCGTAGGCATCGGAAAGCTTCTTCTCCAATTGCTTCAAGCGTTCGGCGGTTTCCACCTCCAGCCGCTCGGTGGCTATGTGAGCCGTAGATCGCTCCTCGGCCAGGTCCACCGTCAGCTCGGATAGCAGTACAAGACGGCTAGCAAAGTTAGATGTAGATGGGCGAATGATTCCAGCATCTAACCATTCGTTGATCTGCTTTTCCACGTCATTCTCTTCGGCAATCGCAAATCTACTTGGGGATTGACGAAATGGGATGATTTCACCATCCGGAACGATTCTTAGCCTCACTGGAACTTCGGCTACCGAATCCACCGCCTTGTAGTTATTGATCAGCAGCGACACCGGAGGAACATCTATTTCATCATCTGAATTTATTATGTTGTAAATACTCATCTGATTTGGTTCCTCACAAGCTTTCTCCCCCAGCGGGGAAGAAAACTTGTATCCGTCGGCCGACAGCGAAAAGTCAAACTTCGATACAAAATCAAAACCGAGCAGCGGTCTTCATCCTCCACTACGACGAACTTGTGTCTAGTCATCTCCTTGTCCACCGCAACCTCCGCCAAAAAGTAGCCAACTGTGCACGTAATCTTCCTTCCCAGCCCATGAAGCTTCGACGCACACCTCTCCAGGGTAACATTTGGTATCTTGTTAAAGATATACTTGCGCAGTATAGATACATCGGCTCCCGTATCTACCAGACACTCCACTGCCACATTGTTGACAGTGACATTTTTCATGCGACTTGAGCTGCGTACGACTTGGACGCCAGCAGCTGACCCAGGGCAATCTCTTGACATGTGACCCTCTTTGTTGCAACTGAAGCATTTTACAGCAGACTTGCAGTCCTTACGATGATGATCTAATGATCCGCAGTTAAAGCAGTGACTCTTCCTGTCGTGCTGTCCCTCGTGCTGCTTTTTCTGGCTCGACGTCCACTTTCCCTCGTTAGGATTAAATGGCTTCTCGACCACACGATCGAACACCTCATACTGCTCCTGTAGTTCTTTGTAAGACTTGCAACTGTAGAGAGAGTATCTGAAATCACTTCTCATGTTCAAGCCGTCAACAACATAGCGGATAACTGAACGTGCATCAATGTTGCCAAGTGAAGCGATCTTTTTCATCTGTAGTAGGTATTCGTGAAAAGATTTCTGCTTGCGTTTCTTGCGGTCGCGGAGCTGCTCGTGTACATCCGCGTTGCACACATATTGTCGACTGAACTCTGTCTCCATCAGCATACGCATCTCTGAGTATTGGTGTACATACGTAGAGTCCTAAAACAACTTCGCTGTGTTCGTCATTTTGGCGCGAGCCTGAACATACATCTGCTTAATGTTCAGATCGTAGGCTGCCGCATTCATCTCAAAATTTTCAAACCAATTTTTAACCGGCATGGACTCTCCGTCAAACTCTGGAATGATCTTCGCAAAGCTTTCTGCCGTAATCGAGCAACCGTTGTTTCGCTCCTCCGCTCCAATCTTATTAGCAAGAAGCTGCACTAAATCTTTCAGCGTTCTTGTATTTTCGTCGATCGAGCTGCTTTCGATTAAACCAGCTGCGCCACGTTGCTCTCCACTTGTCCCGACATGATTCTGCATGTTGTTTCTTGCATTCCCACCTTGCTCTCCGCTTGTTGCGACAAGATTCTGCACGATTTTCATTTCTTTCGTATTTTCATTTCCACTTATTTCGCAATCGCTTTCCAACGGCGTACTCATTTTAATCTTTTTGCCTGCTGCAGCCACTGACCTTGTGTAATATGGCTGTTTTCCTTTTGAAATTGGAATCCGCGACGGCTCTTGCTTAATTTCCTTCTCACTCACACGCATTCCCCGTTGCTAACCGGCGTCTGTCAAACTCTTCTTCTTCGTCTTTTGAGACTTCTCGGGGCAGCGTTGAGACTTCTTAGAACGGCGTTGAGACTTTTCGGGACGGCGTCACTTGCAATTTTCAGGTTAGGACGAGCCCCCAAATATAAGATGAGATTTACTCAACTTTGGTTTTTATTATTATAGGTATTTAAATATCAGTATTATTATTAACGATGAATGTTACAAGTTTAGTTTAAGTTTGCTGCTTTGGTTTTTTCTGCTTTCTTAACTCGTTCTCTGACGTCCGTATCTGCTGACTTCTACTCTCCGAATCCCCTTCTCTCGCTCTGCTGCTGCTCTCTGCTGTCGCTTCTCTCTTCTGTCGTTCTGCTGTTTCTACTGCTCTCTTCTGTCGCTCTGCTGCTGCTCTGCTGTCGCTTTTCCTGCTTAATACTTTTTCTGCATCTCTTCTTAAATCTACTCGAGTACTGCTTTTGTTGAGAAGTCCCAATACCCCGTCTTACATGTATGAAGGTTATAAATACCAGTGCAACTGCAAAACAACTATAATTAAAGAATTTATACGAAATGCAACATACATAAATAGGGATGCACAAACTTACATGTTACTTTACATATACATCCACACAGTTACACATTACCAATTAATTAACATTTAAAGGGTTAAAAATATAGCAAAAAGAAAAAACAGAAATAGCATTAACATTAGCAAATGAGAAAAAGAAGAAACAAACAAAGAATTAGTTTAATCGGCCTTTGAATTATCTTATTTGTTGAATTTTTATAAAAGTTTTTCTGGCATTGCGAATTTTTTTGGGCGACTGTCAATCATTACTAGATTCGTGGAAAAGTATGTAACAGGCAGAAGGAAGCGTTTCCGACCAAATAAAAAATATATATTCTTGATCAGGATCAGTAACTGAGTCGATCTGGCCATGTCCGTCTGTCCGTATAAACGTCGAGATCTCAGGAACTACAAAAGCTAGAAAGTTGAGATTAAGCATACAGACCCACACTTTTGAAAAATGTTTTGATATTTTTTCATTTTTGTATTAATCTTGTAAATTTCTATCGATTTGCCAAAAACCTTGTGCCACGCCCACTCAAACGCCCACAAACCGCTTAAAACTGCCACGCCCAGTGTTGAAGACTCTCCTTCGCACTTCGAATAGCTGAGTAACTGGTATCAGATAGTCGGGGAACTCGACTATAGCGTTCTCTCTTGTTTTTATAAGTTAATTTTTTTTTTTAAGAATTGAGAGAAGCAAATTATAAGTAAAAGATGTAGTAGTAGTAGTAGTAATTGTATATAAGCATAGTAGTATTAGTCACATTGCAATATTAGAATGTAAGAACCTAATTATAAGAGTCGCGAATATAAACAGTACACACACACTTGCTGAATAAATGAAGAGTCAGTCGTCGCTGAACTGTCACAGAGCGCACACTAAATCCCAAGTGATCATTTCAAAAGAAAAACAAAAGAGAACGCTATAGTCCAGTTCCCCGACTAGAAAATATTAAATTTGAGTGGTGCGCGCATAAAAAAAATAAAACAGCAATGAAAAAAATCAACGCCACAGAACAAACCGGTAAAATAGACAGAAGCAAGAAGTATCGACAACGACGGCGACACGATGACGGCGACTTTGCACATACATAAAAAGGAATGCAAGAAACAGAAGGTTCGAGAAAAGTAACGGGATCTTGTGAAATTAATGTTAACAACGAAAATGAGATCGAGCTATGTTCTGAGAGGCAGATGGTGAGCGCCAGCAACAATGAGTCCAACAAATGATTCGCGATCCCGATGGCTAGCAACAATGATCCTGAGATGCAAATGGCTGGCAGCAAGGAGCCGCAACAATGTTTTGGAAACCAAATGATGCGCAGCAATGTAACTATGCAAGGCAGCGATATTCAAAGACTGGAAAATGAGTTGAAAATATTGAAGCTGCAATATGAGATCGACCAGTTAAAAAATAAACAACAACGAAGTAACGACATAGACTCAAGCATTTATTTCGAAATTTTAAAGGAGATCGTTAAGGTATACGATGGCGGAAACAAGGCAAGGAGTGCAACCAATACAAGAAGTCGAAGGGCGGGGACAACGATTATGTAAGTTATATTGAATTAACATTTTGTACAAAGAATAAGATGCTGAACCCCATTTTCATAGAATGTCTCATAGATTCAGGCAGCCCGATAAGTATTATTAAAAATCGTTTTATACCAAGTCAAATAAAATTGGAAAAGACTGCCTCTTTAAGTTACGTTGGATTAAATTTAAGTAAATTACAAATACATGGAAGCGTAAAATGTTCAGTTAAATTCTCAAATAATGATACTCATATGTTACTTTAAGTCGTGGATGATGAATCTATGGGATATGCTATGTTATTGGGAAGGGATTTTTTAGCAAGAGTAAAGGCCAAAATTGTAATTGAAGATGAACACGAAAAAATATCTGAAATAAAAAAAGATTCGATAGTTGAAGAAAATCAAAATAAAAACAAGAGAGAACGCTATAGTCGAGTTCCCCGACTATCTGATACCCGTTACTCATATGGTGAAAGTGCGCAGGAGAGTCTTCAACACTGACAGTTTTTGGCGGTTTGTGGGCGTTAGAGTGGGCGTGGCAAAAAGTTTTTTGACAAATCGATAGAAATTTACTAGACTAATATAAAAATGAAAAAATATCAAAACATTTTTCAAAAGCTTGGGCGTGGCAGCTTTGGGCGGTTTGTGGGCGTTAGAGTGGGCGTGGCAACATGAATCGACAAACTTGCGCTGCGTCTATGTCTCTGGAGTTTGTATGCTTATTCTTAACTTTCTAGCTTTTATAGTTCCTGAGATCTCGACGTTCATACGGACGGACAGACAGACGGACAGACAGACAGACGGACGGACAGACGGACATGGCCAAATCGACTCGGCTATTGATCCTGATCAAGAATATATATACTTTATGTGGTCGGAAACGCTTCTTTCTGCCTGTTACATACTTTTCAACGAATCTAGTATACCCTTATAGTAACTTATATAGTTACTTCTTTATTTAATTCGAAATACAATATAATGTTAACTTGATGCCGTAAGCTTGTTGCGCGGCAGGGTTGAAGTCCAGAGAGGCCAGTCTGACGATATCAGAAGATATCGTCATCCAGGAAAGGTCTTGGCGTTAGTACTTGTTTACGCCGTGTTGCCAGACTGGGTTTTAGTCTGGGCGCCACATCTACTCCCCCTCCAGTGACTTCGCCAGGTGGTGAAGGTAACGGTATAAATTCTGGAGCTGCAGGTGCAGGGCTCGGTGGCGTAGGTGGCTGCGAAATCTGTTGGTCAGGCGGTGGATCCTCGTGGTGGTCTTCGCTAGCGTCAGATTCAGCTATGAAGGCAGGCTTGAGGAGGTCGACTGATATGGCCTTCTCTTGTCCATGAATGCTGATGACGTAGAACTTGTCATCAACCCGGCGTGTTACCCGATGAGGTCCCGTGTAAGGCGGCTCGAGATATGTTGACGTAGTTGCTCGGTGAGTCGGTGATCCTTGCTGAAGGCGGTTGGAGTGTGCGACTCAAAAAATTCGTTGGGGATACGAATAGTGGTGCCAAAAAGCATTTCGGCTGGCGATGACTGGAGGTCCGCCTTAAATGCCGAGCGCAGCCCCAACAGAACTGTAGGCAGGAGATCCGGCCATGCTATGTGAGATTTACACATCAGGGCGGCCTTGAGGGTACGGTGCCATCTCTCCACGATGCCGTTTGACTGAGGGTGATACGCAGTTGTACGTATCCTTTCGGCTCCAATTAGTTTACCCAGCTCAGCAAACAATGAGGATTCGAATTGAGTTCCCTGGTCCGTTGTTATAGTGAGTGGACAGCCAAACATGCAGATCCACTGTGTATACAGAGCTTTCGCGACAGTCTCCGCGGTGATGTTGGATAGTGGAATAGCTGCAGGCCATCTGCTGAAGCGGTCGATGATGGTAAGACAGTAGCGTAAGTTACGGATAGTGGGAAGCTCAATCAGATCGACGTGAATGTGCTCGAAACGATTGTCAGGAACATCGATCTTCTCCACCGGGCTGCGTGTGTGGCGATGGATTTTGCCCCGCTGGCAAGGAACGCATTGTCGGGACCAGAGGGTGGCATCACGGTTAATTCCTGGCCAGACAAACTGCTGCTTAAGTAACTTTGCAGTTGTACGGCCGCTGGGATGCGCCAATCCATGTACTGCATCAAAAGCTTGGCGTCTCAGACTTTTGGGTAAATATGGCCGTTCGCGTCCATTCGAGATGTCACACCAGATGTCTAGGTTGTCGAGGTTCCTAATTTGTAGAACAAGGGACGTTGTTTGAGGAAGCTCAGCCATTTCATCGTCGGTTTGTTGGGCCTCGAATATCGCTTGAGCACTGAAGCTAGACGGCATGCTTATGGTATTGATGCGTGAGAGGGCGTCTGCCACTGCGTTGTTTTCCCCGGGATTGTACACTATCTCCGTTGAGAATTGAGAGATAAAATCCAATTGGCGGAGTTGTCGAGGCAATGCTTTGCTTGCTTTCTGCCTGAAGGCGTATTGTAGTGGCTTATGGTCGGTTTGGATGATGAATGGACGACCCTCTAGAATGTGCTTGAAATGGATGATACCAGCGAAAATAGCCAGGAGCTCGCGATCATACGTGCTGTAGCCTTGCTCTGCCGGAGACAGTTTCCGCGAGAAAAACCCAATGGGACGCCAAACTTTGCCGACTAGTTGTTCGAGAGCAGCGCCGATCGCTGTATCGGAGGCGTCCGTTTTAAGGGCGAGGTGAGCCGATGGGGAAAGGAACGAAGAGCACACGGCACGTAAAATTCCTTGCTTGCAGACCTGGAATGCATCTTCCGCAGGGCCGGTCCAGGCTATTTCGCGCTTGTCATTTTTGGTTGCGCCTTTTAGGTAGTCTGTGAGCGGGATTTGAGCCTGAGCTGCGTGTGGGATGAGGTGTCGGTAGTAGTTGACCATTCCCAAAAACCGGCGCAATTCAATGATAGTTTGAGGCTTGGGAATACTGTTGATTGCTTGCGTGCGCTCAACAGGGGGCTTGAATCCGCTCGCATTGACTTGGAACCCTAAGAAAATGACCTCACTTTTACCAAATTGGCACTTTTGAGGGTTAATTTGCAGGTGGTTCCTCTGCAAAATCTCAAAGATTGTCTGGAGGTGCTTCAAATGCTCCTCATGCGTTGTGGAGAACACGATGATGTCGTCCATATAGCATCCTACGAATGGAATGCCTCGAAGCAGGTTGTCCATGTGGCGCTGGAAGGTTTGCGCTGCATTGCGCAGTCCAGGTGGCATGCCGACGAATTCGAAAAGGCCGAACGGTGTAGTGACAGCTGTTTTTGGAATATCATCTGGCGCGACTGGGATCTGGTGGTAGGCACGCTCCAAATCGATTGTGGAGAAAACCGAGCATCCATGCAGACGTTGAAGAATGTCTTCCCCATGGGGAATCGGGTAGCGATCTGGAATAGTGGAAGCATTAAGTTTACGATAATCACCAGTAGTGCGCCATTCGCTGCTCTTCTTGGGGACCAAATGAATAGGACTGGCCCATTGGCTGCTGGAGGGACGAATCACTCCTTGCTGGAGTAAGAGATCGAAGTCCCGGCGTGCCGCTTTTAATTTTTCGCCTGTCAGCCTTCTTGGCTTGTCGAAAACAGGTGGGCCAGTTGTTTGAATGTAATGCGCAACCTCATTATGAATGCGGGTTGCTAAAGGCGCATTAGGACGAGTGATCTGCACAAAGCGACTAAGAAGATTGGAGTACGGGCGATCTATTCCACTGGAACTTTGCACGTTGATTGTAGAAACGTTGTAAAGTTTTGCTTCTGCAACTTCTCCTTTGGTCGAAACAGCTTTTGAGGGATCCATAAGGCGTTTACCCTTGAGGTCGAGGATGAGGCCGTGGTGCGTGAGGAAATCTGCTCCGATGATTGCTGATTGGACGTTCGCAACGACGAACGACCAGGTGAACTTACGCTGTAGGTTGAGACCAAAAGTTAGATTTAGCGTGCCGTATGTATCAATTATAGACGTGTTGGCCGCGAAGAGTTTGAAGTCGTCTTTGCGACGATGCATTCCCTTGATTATCGAAACAGGTATGAGTGAGATGACTGATCCGGAATCAATAAGGAATTTTATGTTGGTATTACGATCGATTATGTGAAGTCGGTACTCCTTTGAGAGGCGAGTGCTTGGAGATTTGCTGTCACCAGTCGCCTGAACAGATGACAGCTTCTTTAGTTTCCCTGCTGTGCCACCCAGGCACAGGGCGAGGAGCATTTTCGTGCATTTGGTCCGAATTTGGCATGATAAAAGCAGACACGTGGTGCTCGGAGTTGCTGCTCGTTGCGATCGGCTGGGCAAGAATGGCTGGAGGGCTGCATGTTCTGGAGACGAGTTAAAGAGGCCTTGATGGCAGCGATGTCGCGTTTCAAGTCGTCCACGACACTTGTGCCAGCTGCCGGCGGGTATTCGCGGGTGTTGCCTCTGAATTGTGCCGAGGAGGGCCCAGCAGCCATGACAAAAGAACCCGATTCCTCTTCCATGAGATCGTCAGCGAGTGCAGCTTGCGCTTCCAAAGTTGCTGAGCGTAGGAGCTTCAAACTCCGTTGTACGTGCTGCGGTAGCTGAGAGAGCCAGCGGACTCGCAAGGCGTCTGCAGACGCGCGACCGTCAGCAAGAGTTGTCATTTGCCGAAGGAGCTGCGAGGGCTTCTTGTCCCCAAGGTCAAGCTCCAGCAAAGCGCGCTGCAACTGTCTGTCCGGTGATTCCGTAAAGCGCTTCATGATAATCTCCTTCAGGTGCTCGTATTTGTTGACTTCCGAGGGTTGCGCCAGAACATCAGATACTTCAGTCATTATATCAGCATCCAAAGCACTGATTAGATGGTAGTAGCGCGTGTTATCTGAAGAAATGCGGCTGCATTGAAATTGCGCTTCGATCTGCACAAACCATAACCGCGCATTTTGCTTCCAAAAAGGCGGTAGCTTGATGGCGCCAACCGACTCGACGACAGGAATAACGGTGCCTGCGCTGTTGCCGCATTGAATTTCACCAGCGTCAGGCGAAGTTGGCGGTGCAGGCGAACAATCTCCGGTATTCATTTTGTTTATTGCGGGGTCACCAATATAGTAACTTATGTAGTTACTGCTTTATTTAATTCGAAATACAATATAATGTTAACTTGATGCCGTAAGCTTGTTGCGCGGCAGGGTTGAAGTCCAGAGAGGCCAGTCTGACGATATCAGAAGATATCGTCATCCAGGAAAGGTCTTGGCGTTAGTACTTGTTTACGCCGTGTTGCCAGACTGGGTTTTAGTCTGGGCGCCACACCCTTTTACTCTACGAGTAACGGGTATAATAAAGAATTTAAAAGTCATGATGACCCAAACGCAGACGAACAAAATAAGTTTGAAAAACAACTATTATTAATTGATTACAATGATAATGAAAAGGTATATGAGATAGGTTCACAAGATATTTTTAAACAAAGATGCGAATTTATAAATGTTATTGAATAATATTATATTAAACCAAAAAGACCGAGTGAACCAAATATAAAATGTGAAATGAAGACAAGCCGTTTAGTATTTCGCCAAGGCGCCTGCCATATGTAGAGAAAGAAAAATTACAAGGAATCCTTGATGATTATATAAAAGATGGTATTATACGACAAAGTGAGTCTGAGTATTGTTCGCCAATTGTACTAGTAAAAAAGAAATTGGGTGGCATTCGGATGTGCATAGATTATAGGAAACTAAATAAGATCACGGCGAAAGTTAGATACCCGATGCCATTAATTGATGATTTATTAGATACACTAGCAAACAAAGTTGTGTTCTCGAAGTTAGACCTGAAAAATGGATACTTCCATGTTTATATGGACGAAGAATCGATAAAGTATACATCATTTACCACGCCACTAGAACAGTATGAGTTCACAAGAATGCCTTTTGGGCTGACAAATGCTACGTCTGTTTTTCAAAGGTTCAAAGGAACAACAAAGTATTTGACGACATGATTAGGGAAAAGAAAGTGATAGTTTATCTCGATGACATAATGATAGCGACAAAGAATATAGAAGATCACCAAGCTATATTCAAAGAAGTATTTTAGCGATTAGTTAAAAACAAATTAGAGCTACGAATCGATAAATGTATGTTTTTTCAAAGTGAGGTGAAATATTTAGGATATATAATATCAGAAAAGGGTATTAAAGCAGATGACAACAGTGTGAAAGCAATTGAAAATTTTCACGTGCCACAAAAAGTTCATGATGTTCAAAGTTTTTTGGGGATGTGCTCGTATTTTAGAAGATTTATACAGAATTTTTCAACAATAGCAAAGCCACTTCATGATTTGACAAAGAAAGACAAAAAGTTCGAGTTTGGCCCAGCGCATTTAGAAGCATTTGATGAATTAAAAAGCAAGCTGTTAAAAACGCCTATTTTGGCATTGTACAGTACTGAGGATGAAACAGAATTGCACTGCGATGCAAGTTCGATAGGTTTCGGATCAATCCTTTTGCAAAGGAAAGCAGATGGTAAACTACATCCAACTATTTAATATATGCATTAAAAAGGTTTAGAGTGTACCTACAAGGAATTGAATTCAAAATAGTAACAGACTGTAATTCCCTCACAATGACGTTGAATAAAAAAGACTTGAACCCAAGAATAGCAAGATGGGCCTTGGAATTACAAAATTATTTGTATAAACTAGAGAATAGATCAGGAACTAGAATAAAACACGTTGATGCTCTTAGTAGATGTAATACGATTATGGTAATAGAGAAAAATACGTTCGAGGACAATTTAGTTATATGCAAAAATAGGAGACGAGAAGTTGAGAAATGCTAAGTAAAGAAGAAAGCGAATTATATGAAATGCGAAATGGTGTGATTTACAAAAAAGTAAAAGATAAGTTATTGTTCTATGTCCCGGAAGCTATGGAAGAACACGTATTGTATAAATACCACAATGAGTTAGGCCATGTAGGGAAAGACAAAGTTACGGAAATGGTCGGTAAAAGTTATTGGTTTCCAAATGTTAGAAGTAAAACAGATGAACATGTTAAGAACTGTCTAAAATGTATAGCTTTTAGGAAGAAATGGTAAGCAAGAAGGAACTGTTAATATTGTACCAAAGGGAAATATACCATTCGAAGTCATACATATAGATCTCTATGGTCCGGTAAATCAAAAGAATTCTACGAAAAAACATGTATTAGTAATTGTTGATGGGTGCAGAAAGTTTGTGAGATTGTATCCAGCGAAATCAACAAACTCAAAGGAAGCAATGGAAGCCTTAAGTGATTATTTTAGAGCGTATAGCAGACCAACGACCATTGTTTTACATCAGATATGTTCGAAGAATTTTTGGAATCAAGAAACATTAAGCACGTCAAAATTGCAACAGGCTCACCACAAGCAAATGGACAAGATGAGCGAATAAATAGAGACCTAGGACCCATGATTAGTAAGCTCGTAGATGTAGAAAAAAACGCACAGTGGCACAAAGTTTTGGAAGAAGTACAGTATGCAATGAATAATACAAAGCACAGAAGCATAAATGAGCACCAAAGTATAATGCTGTTTGGAGTGAATCAAAAAGGAAAAATGCTAGATTGTTTAAAAGAAAATGTATTGGAGTCAATGCTAAAAAGAAAAGAAATTAATTTAGAGAAAATTAGACAAAATGCAGAAGTTTCGCAGGAAAAAGTACAGAACTATAACAAGAAATATGTTGACGCTAAACGACTAGAAGCAAATAAATACAAATTAGGAGACTACGTTGTGGTCAAGAATTTTGATTCAACAGTTGGAGCGCCTAGGAAATTAATAACCAAATATAAAGGCCCCTATGAAATCGCCAAATTACTAGACAATGATAGGTATTGTATCAAAGATGTGGAAGGTTTTCAGTTGACACAAAAACCATACGATGGAATATGGGCGGCTCATAATATTAAACCATGGCTTCGAGATAAGAATTCGGTATCAAATAATAAAAATATAGATAAGAAAAATGATAAAGAAAAACAAAAGTCTAAAGTAAATGTAAAAAAGAAAACCAAACCAAATGTAACAAGCACTGAAATAAGTAACGAAAATGTAATAATTACAAGAAGTAGAGCGGCGGGGATCAGGAGATCCTAATTATCAGGATGGCCGAGCTGTAGTAGTAGTAGTAGTAATTGTATATAAGCATAGTGGTATAAGTCCCATTGCAATATTAGAATGTAAGAACCTAATTATAAGAGTCGCAAATGTAAACAGTACACACACACTTGCTGAATAAATGAAGAGTCAGTCGTCGCTGAACTGTCACAGAGCGCACACTAAAAAGACAAGAAAATGAAAGTTAATGTAACAAAAGTTTAGTGAAATTAAATTTGTGAAACAGAAATAAAAGATAGAATTAAACAAAATTACAAAAATTTAAAAAAGAGATAAAGAAAAATTTTAAACATTAATTAGGAAAGAAAACAAATCGGTATTAAATATACCATTAAGTTTACAATTAAGTATACAATTAAAGTTAGCAACCGAAAATTGAATTAAAATATTTATTGGTTTAAAAATTAAATAAACTAGAGTTTAACTAGAGTTTATGTGTTCCATTTTACAAATAAACTCTAGTTAACGTAATTACATAAAGATAACAAGAATTAAATGAAATTAGGTTGACTAAAATTAAATTCTCATTATACCCGTTACTCGTAGCGTAAAAGGGTATACTAGATTCGTTGAAAAGTATGTAACAGGCAGAAGGAAGCATTTTCGACCACATAAAGTATATATATTCTTGATCAGGATCAGTAGCCGAGTCGATTTGGCCATGTCCGTCTGTCCGTCCGTCTGTCCGTCCGTATGAACGTCGAGATCTCAGGAACAACAAAAGCTAGAAAGTTGAGATTAAGCATACAGACTCCAAGGACATAGACGCAGCGCAAGTTTGTCGATTCATGTTGCCACGCCCACTCTAACGCCCACAAACCGCCCAAAACTGTCACGTCCACACTTTTGAAAAATGTTTCGATATTTTTTCATTTTTGTAATAGTCTTATAAATTTCTAACGATATGCCAAAAAACTTTTTGCCACGCCCTCTCTAACGCCCACAAACCGCCCAAAGCTGCCACGCCCACACTTTTGAAAAATGTTGTGATATTTTTGTATTAGTCTTGTAAATTTCTATCGATTTGCCAAAAAACTTTTTGCCACGCCCACTCTAACGCCCACAAAACCGCCAAAAACTGTATGTGCTGAAGACTCTCCTTCGCACTTCCACTAGCTGAGAAACGGGTATCAGATAGTCGGGGAACTTGACTATAGCGTTCTCTCTTGTTTTTTTACTCTTATCAACTAGACAGCATTGCCTCATATACTTTCTCTTATCTTATTATTAAATGAATAAAATTATAATAATGTTTTGGTAAATAAATAGTTTTCCTTATGTGAAAAGGCGAAAAGTATGATGAAAGGGTAACATTTATATTAGGGATTTACCATATAGTGGCAAAGGTAAATCATGGGGGGTGGGTACAGAGTCGGGTTGCTATACCATCAGTGTAACCTCATTTCCATTAGATATACTGGCTTCGCAGCATCATACACCCATGTGGTCTCAGAATTTTGTTCTTTCTTTTAAATTTTTTTATGCATTAATTATAAGTCTTGTTCATCTACGTAATAGGCACGGGACTATAAATTTAATTAAATGTGGCTTTCTGATCGAGTGAACACCAATGGCGATAGTTAGCTAGCTGCAACTAGGGTCCCAATCGTCCAACAATTTAGCGAAGATCTCACCACTTAATCAACTATGGATGTTACAATATTGGCTATCATATCGTTAGTTGGTACATATTTTAATTCAACATCGCCTTTCTGGATAACTATCCTAATGAAATGATACCTGATATCAATATGCTTTGACCGAGCATGGTAAACTGAATTTCTGGCCAAATTCTGAGCGCTAAGGTTGTTGGGGTATCCTTCCTTCCACAACCAATCGCAATAATTAAATGCTTCAGATGCAGAGCCTCCTTTACAGCTGATGAAAGCGACATATATTTTGCTTCCGTGCTGCTTAATGCAACACTGTTTTCCTTATCCGACTTCCAGAAGATAGGGTCTCCTGACAAGAAGAAAAGCAACCCTCCATCCTGATAGCTTAAGATTTTCTTGGCCGTTCCTGCCAAATACCGCATCACACGTTTCAAAGCCAATAAAGGTTCGCTATGCAAGTTCGTATTTCGCTGCGCCAGCTTCACAACTGAGTGATAGATATCTGGCCTTGATGTTAACGCAACCCACATTAACTCTTCTAGTGCTCCAAGCCGCGTCTCTGCAGCATATCCTTGATGTACAACGTCTCATTCATCGTTATACTGTCCAACTCGCCTTCACGTTCTATCTGCATACCCAAAAACGTGGTCAGCTAACCTTTGTCCATGCATTTAATCTCGAAGCTATTTTAGACTTGATATGCATAAGATCCACTCTGCTCTGGCACGTTATAAGAAGATCATCAACATAAATTAGTACAAGACACAAAGTACCGTTTATGTCCTGTTTGTACAAATATGCTTCGTATTGGCAGGTCACGAAACCGATCTCTTAAAGTGCTTCATCTAAAGTGGCGTTTCACTCTCGTCCTGCCTATTTTAGTCCGTATATCGCCTTATTGAGCCTCAGAACCCTGTCCTTGCACTCAACGTAGTCGAAAATCTTAGGGTGTTTCATATATTCCTTCCTTGGTCGGCCTGACTTGCCGGTCCGAATTATTTTAGGCCTCCCTGGCCCGATTCTCATTGCCTCTCCTGCCGGTGGCACCGCCTCCTCATACTGCTGGTTACGACCCGTGTCTCTTTCTGAACGTTCCGAACTGAGGTTCACACTGGATTCCTCACTTTTATCATCTTCTGTCTGCTCATCCTTCTCACGCTGCCACACCACCTTGAGTACATTTTCAGCTTTTCTGGGAGTTGCTTCTGCAGCTGGAAATTCAAAAATCTTAGGCTCGTATTCTGGATATTCATTGAGTAAAACATCGCGATTAGCAATGATTGATAATTGATATTAACAATTACAATAAAATAAATAAATAAATAAATAAATAAAATAAATAAAATAAATAAAATAAATAAAATAAATAAAATAAATAAAATAAATAAAATAAATAAAATAAATAAAATAAATAAAATAAATAAAATAAATAAATAAAATAAATAAAATAAATAAAATAAATAAAATAAATAAAATAAATAAAATAAATAAAATAAATAAAATAAATAAAATAAATAAAATAAATAAAATAAATAAAATAAATAAATAAAATAAATAAAATAAATAAAATAAATAAAATAAATAAAATAAATAAAATAAATAAAATAAATAAAATAAATAAAATAAATAAAATAAATAAAATAAATAAAATAAATAAAATAAATAAATAAAATAAATAAAATAAATAAAATAAATAAAATAAATAAAATAAATAAAATAAATAAAATAAATAAAATAAATAAAATAAATAAAATAAATAAAATAAATAAAATAAATAAAATAAATAAAATAAATAAAATAAATAAAATAAATAAAATAAATAAAATAAATAAAATAAATAAAATAAATAAAATAAATAAAATAAATAAAATAAATAAAATAAATAAAATAAATAAAATTAAATAAATTAAATAAATTAAATAAATTAAATAATATAAATCAAATAAATTACATAAATTAAATTAAATAAATTAAATAAATTAAATAAAATAAATATAATAAATAAAATAAATAAAATAAATAAAATAAATAAAATAAATAAAATAAATAAAATAAATAAAATAAATAAAATAAATAAAATAAATAAAATAAATAAAATAAATAAAATAAATAAAATAAATAAAATAAATAAAATAAATAAAATAAATAAAATAAATAAAATAAATAAAAATAAATAAAATAAATAAAATAAATAAAATAAATAAAATAAATAAAATAAATAAAATAAATAAAATAAATAAAATAAATAAAATAAATAAAATAAATAAAATAAATAAAATAAATAAAATAAATAAAATAAATAAAATAAATAAAATAAATAAAATAAATAAAATAAATAAAATAAATAAAATAAATAAAATAAATAAAATAAATAAAATAAATAAAATAAATAAAATAAATAAAATAAATAAAATAAATAAAATAAATAAAATAAATAAAATAAATAAAATAAATAAAATAAATAAAATAAATAAAATAAATAAAATAAATAAAATAAATAAAATAAATAAAATAAATAAAATAAATAAAATAAATAAAATAAATAAAATAAATAAAATAAATAAAATAAATAAAATAAATAAAATAAATAAAATAAATAAAATAAATAAAATAAATAAAATAAATAAAATAAATAAAATAAATAAAATAAATAAAATAAATAAAATAAATAAAATAAATAAAATAAATAAAAATAAATAAAATAAATAAAATAAATAAAATAAATAAAATAAATAAAATAAATAAAATAAATAAAATAAATAAAATAAATAAAATAAATAAAATAAATAAAATAAATAAAATAAATAAAATAAATAAAATAAATAAAATAAATAAAATAAATAAAATAAATAAAATAAATAAAATAAAATAAATAAAATAAATAAAATAAATAAAATAAAATAAATAAAATAAATAAAATAAATAAAATAAAATAAATAAAATAAATAAAATAAATAAAATAAATAAAATAATCAGTCTTCGACTAGCTCTTGTCGAACGCGGTTGTAAAAATTGAACGCTGCGATCGTTATCATCTATTCTCTCTGAGAACATTTTGGTGTACATTAAATATTTTCTGTTTTCTTCTTTAATTGTGATATTCGCAAAAAACTACAATTAAACGTTCAAGTGATGCAATTGGCGATGCTGAAGCATCTGCCGTTGAAAAAATGCGTACTAAAAGGAATAAACCACTAGTGGAGCGCCAGAACGAACGGGGCTCCAAGCAATTTACAAATTATTTTCGTCCACTACAAACTTTAGACGATGATAATGATGATAAACCTATTGAAACGGACACACTTGATGAAATAATAATCAAACCACCTCCTATAACATTAATTAAACAAAATACAAAATTTGTACACGAGCTAATGGCTAAAATTAAAACTGATGATTACTTTATTAAAACCATCTCAATTGGAATTAAAATATTTTTACCAAATATGGACTGTTTCAATGCAGCTTGTAACCAACTCAAGGAACATAACTGTGAGTTCTACACGTACGATACTAGATCAAACAAGCCATACAAAGCTATTTTATCCGGGCTGGATAAACTACCAATTAAAACTGTCAAATCCATGCTACAAAACCTAGGATTACAATGCACCGAAGTCAAAATTGTGGAAAAGAAAACTAAGTCTGATCATGAATTATTACTGTACATTGTTTATTTCGTAAACAAAAGTATCACAGTAAAGGAACTGCGCAAAAACTTTATGTATGTCAACCACACTAAAGTACGCTGGGAGTATAAAGTGAAATTGCAGAATAAAATTACTCAATGCTACAATTGCCAACTATTTGGTCATGGATCATGTATGGACGTAAACAACAAAAAATGCGCTAACTGTAAAGGCGACCATCCATCGACAGAACTGACATGCCCATGCCGAATTTCTTATCTCAATTTACTTTCCAAACGCTCATCACAACGCATTGGAAGAAATAACTTGGAAGCTCATGGAATGAGGAATTCTAAGCAACACATCGCTCCATCTGCTCTCTTTGGAAATCAACCCCAGATCTCATTGCCTACTCAAACTAAGAGAGTGCAACAACTCAACTTTGGTAGCTATAGTAATGCACTCACCAATACTCATACTTTGCCTAATCCCAAAGCAAATATCACAAATGAAACTAATCTCTTTTCATGTGAAGAGATAAATTCTCTTTTGTCTGAATTAATAACAAGACTTAATGAATGCTCCAATAAGGGAGAGCAATTTCAAGTAATTTCTCAGTTAGCGATTAAGTATGTTTACACAAACAAATAATTTTATTGATAATTTGAATATTATGGCATGGAATGCTCGTGCCGTTAGAAACAAACGTATAGAACTGATCAAGTTCTTAGAAAATAATCACATTCACATAGCACTTATAAATGAAACGTGGCTGACTCATGGTGACCGTTTTAATATACCCGAATACACTATATACAGAAATGACAGGAAGGAAAGTAGGGGAGGCGGCGTTGCCATTGCAGTTAGCAACACATTGATACATGAACAAATACCCTGCATTAAAAGTCATGTTATTGAAAATGTAGGTATACAAATCAACACTGACTCTAATTCCAGTCTAAAAATTTACTCTATTTACTTTGCTGGAAATACTTCAAAATGTATTCCTAGTTCATGTGATTTATCTTGGGACCATAATCATTTAAAAAGTTTGTATAGATCTGATCTCCTTAAGATCTCACAAATAAATGGAAATTTTCTAATTTGCGGGGACTTCAACTCGCGCCACAGAGCATGGAAGTGTACCCGAGCCAATGGTTGGGGCAAAATTCTCAATGAACTTTCAGATCTGGGAAAATTCAGTATTTTGTACCCTACGCAACCCACATATATTCCGCATAACCATAAAGCAAAAGCATCAACATTGGACCTATGCCTCACTAATATCCCTAACCAGCTGGCTAATCCAGCAGTAATGCAAGAGCTTTCCTCTGATCACCTACCAGTGGTTATAAAATACTCTACAAATTTTATGCGCAATGTAAAAACATATCCGATTTTGGGAAGGGCAAATTGGGCGCTTTTTAAGAGAATTATAAATGAAAGGCTGATGGTTGAAGAGGTGGTTGTCAACTGCTCACAGATATCGACTTTGGATATTGATAATTTAATCGGCTCTTTCACTAGAGTAATCAATTATGCCTTTCTTAAAGCAGTCCCTCATAAACCTATACATCACTCCAAGCTTACACTCCCTGTACATATAACTGAATTATTTAAAACAAGAAATATTATCCAAAGACAATGGTTTAGGTCACGTCATCCATTATTAAAATCAAGATGTGATCATTTAAATTACATCATACGAAAAGAGCTTTTCATTTATAATAATGCAAAATGGAACAATAAACTTCAAAAGCTGGATAAATGCAGCAAACCCTTTTGGAATATAACCAAAGCAATTAAAAAAAGAAAACAAATTGTTCCGTGTCTAAGTAAAGCTGATGAAATATACGCTTCTGGAAAAGAAAAAGCGAATATTCTTGCTGATGTCTTTCAACTGAAGCATAATCTGACACATTCATATTCAAACCAAAATACAATTGACCAAGTCAAAATATCTTTACAATCTATAGCTGAAACCCCAAACAACATCGCAGAAATTTGTAGAGTCACTTATCCAGAGGTTTTTTCAATTGTAAAAGCTCTCCATACTAGAAAATCTCCTGGAATTGATGGAATACCTAATATATCCTTGAAAAACCTTCCTACAAGCGCCATTAATCATATTGTTAACATTGCCAATCACTGTCTTCAGGCAGGCTATTTCCCACGGGATTGGAAGATAGCAAAAATAGTTCCAATTCTCAAACCAGGAAAACCTCCTGATAACCCTGAAAGCTACCGACCAATAAGCCTATTAAGCGGATTGTCCAAGATTCTGGAAAAATTAATTAAATTGAGATTGGTGAAATTTTTGGACATACACAACACACTACCAACGGTACAGTATGGTTTTAGAAATGGTCTAAATACCATACTGCCGACCTTAAAACTAAGAAATTATATTAAAGAAAGTATCCAATCCAAACAATCTGTAGGGCTGGTTACACTTGATATTGAGGCTGCATTTGATACTGTATGGCATGACGGACTGTTGCACAAACTAAAGATGATTGGAACTCCCATATACCTCATTAAAATAGTTCAAAATTTTTTGACACATCGATACTTTAGCGTTAATTTGGACAGTAGTCAATCTGCTAGACGAATTTTAAATGCAGGTGTGCCACAGGGTTCTGTCTTAGGACCTACATTGTTTAATATTTTTACACACGATATTCCACAAGCTACAAACTGTGTACTTTCACTGTTTGCTGACGACGCCGCTGTCTACAGTGCTGGTTTCTCGTACAGCGAGATAAATCAATCCATGCAGAGTTACTTAAATGAATTAGACATATATTACAAAAAATGGAAAATTAAAATTAACCCTAATAAAACGAATGCTATATTTTTTACAAAAAGAAGGAAACCTTGTTATCTTCCTGATAGACAGTTGCGAATACTAGACTCTCCAATACAATGGGTTGACAACATTCGATATTTGGGTATAATTTTTGATAAAAAACTAACATTTAAATACCACATCAACAACACAATTATGAAAGTTAATAAAATTATTTGCACACTGTACCCTCTAATAAATCGTAAATCTAAATTATCAATATCCAATAAGATCATAATTTTTAAAACAATTTTTAATCCAATATTAATGTATGGGTCACCTGTTTGGGGTAGATGTGCTCAAACTCATATCAAAAAACTTCAAATATGCCAAAACAAGCTGTTAAAATTAATAATGAACTTACCTTATTACACAAACACTAAGTACCTACATATAAAAGCAGGAGTACAAAAAGTTCAACAAAAAAAAATACAATATTAACAATCTTTGTTTCAAGTCTTAGTTTTTAAGTTAGTTGTAAGTCAATTAAGGTTTTCTTCTCCCTTGTTTTCCTTAATAAATAATAAATATTGTTATACAAAAAACTAAAACAGGTCAACTAGACATAATTAATAAATATTTCAGATGAAAGCCTTAGCTAAACACTGTAAATACCTAATTATACCATTAGCTTTAATGAAATGTACATATATATATAAGGGATAAAGCACAAATAAATAAAAAAAAAAAAATAAAATAAATAAAATAAATAAAATAAATAAAATAAATAAAATAAATAAAATAAATAAAATAAATAAAATAAATAAAATAAATAAAATAAATAAAATAAATAAAATAAATAAAATAAATAAAATAAATAAAATAAATAAAATAAATAAAATAAATAAAATAAATAAAATAAATAAAATAAATAAAATAAATAAAATAAATAAAATAAATAAAATAAAATAAATAAAATAAATAAAATAAATAAAATAAATAAAATAAATAAAATAAATAAAATAAATAAAATAAATAAAATAAATAAAATAAATAAAATAAATAAAATAAATAAAATAAATAAAATAAATAAAATAAATAAAATAAATAAAATAAATAAAATAAATAAAATAAATAAAATAAATAAAATAAATAAAATAAATAAATAAATAAAATAAATAAAATAAATAAAATAAATAAAATAAATAAAATAAATAAAATAAATAAAATAAATAAAATAAATAAAATAAATAAAATAAATAAAATAAATAAAATAAATAAAATAAATAAAATAAATAAAATAAATAAAATAAATAAAATAAATAAATCAAATAAATTAAAATAAATAAATAAAGCAATCACCCTTAATCGTCCACTGCTTTTGAAACGGCCAAGATTTAGCGTCAATGGAATGGTACGACGACGACAATTTGGATTTGCGTTTGACTCCGGATTGATGAACAAAGATCGGGGTAAGTTGAACAAAGTAGTAATAAGAAAAACAAGAGAGAACGCTATAGTCGAGTTCCCCGACTATGTGATACCCGTTACTCAGCTGATGGAAGTGCAAAGGAGAAATTTCCCCACTGACAGGTTTTGGCGGTTTGTGGGCGTTAGAGTGGGCGTGGCAAAAAGTTGTTTTGCAACGGGTATAATAACTTTACACGACACTAAAAACTCATTGTTTTTTAATTTCCCACACAGATACAGAAATTTAAGTTGCCCTAGCTGCAAGTGGATAGCTCGTCGGTATGGCTACGATTGACTATGATTTGCAGGGATTATTTAAAAGGGTAGATCGCCTCACAGGATTCCCTCAAGGGGGCGCCACCAAAACCCTCGCCCTATCGTGATACTTATCGATAAGGCCCTATTATCATCGACTCCAACTGCCACACCTTTGGAATATTTATTTTTTGATTTTTATGTTATGTTATTATATGTATTGCAAATTTTAATCGATAAGCCAAATATATTGTAGACACGCTTGTTCCAACGCCAACAAGCTGGACTGAGCTGTCACGCACGCTTTTTCTTTTTATTTTTGATTTTCAATTTTTGTTTTTTCCGATTTCTATCGATATGCCAACCAATTTTTGAAATTTCTTCCGAGCACTTTGATTAGCGAAGTAACGGCTATCCGATTGTAGCAATTTGTATGTAATATCATGTTCCATACCGCCCGTTCCACAGTTACTGCTACGTATCGACGCTATCTTGGGTCAATTTGATGTGATACTGTTTAACTTTATACAGAACCAAATATTTGGATAAGTTCATAAAGGATTTGTTTGACTTAATCAAAATTTTTATAAAATAAAAAGTAAAATACAACTTTTTACTGATACCATGTCAAGGTTGAGCAGAGCCCTGCAGCTTACAGATATAGATGATTTTATTACTCCCTCACAGGTTTGAAACATTAATATACCGAAATGAATTGAATTCCATTTTAATTGTTCTCAGATATGCATTAAACCCGTGGAAATAGATAAGGCAAGATCAAAGACAGGGGCAAAGATCAAGATAAAGGGTGACAGCTGCTTTGAGGAATCTGAGGTAAGAATCTCTCGGAATCTCTTTATTTTATGGATCGAAATTTTTTCGTTGTAGAGTGGAAAACAAAAACTTAATAAAGTTGAAATTACTCTGCAAGACTGTCTTGCATGCTCAGGTTGTATCACTTCAGCCGAAGGAGTCCTGATCACGCAGCAGAGCCAAGAAGAGTTGCTTAGGGTCCTTCAAGAGAATTCAAAGAAAAAGGCTACTGAGGACTGGGGTAATGTGCGTACGATCGTGTTCTCCGTTGCCACCCAGCCTCTATTAAGCTTAGCCCATCGCTATCAAATAGGGGTGGAGGATGCTGCCCGTCATCTTACTGGATATTTTCGCAGTCTGGGTGCCGACTATGTTTTGTCCACTAAGGTGGCGGATGATATCGCTCTGCTCGAATGTCGTCAAGAATTTGTAGAAAGGTACCGCGAAAATGAGAACTTGACCATGCTTAGCTCCTCTTGCCCGGGGTGGGTTTGTTACGCGGAGAAAACACACGGAAATTTCATATTACCTTACGTTTCCACTACCCGATCTCCACAGCAAATAATGGGAGTGCTTGTGAAGCAAATCCTTGCCGAAAAGCTAAATTTTCCTGCGTCACGAATCTACCATGTGACCGTAATGCCCTGCTACGACAAGAAGCTTGAGGCCTCGCGAGATGATTTTTTCAGCAAGGCGAATAACTCACGTGACGTAGACTGTGTTATCACTTCAGGTTGTGAGAGCCAAAACTACAATATGACCTAATATTAATGTAATGCATCTTTGCAGTTGAGGTGGAACAATTGCTAGGTGAGGCCCAGCGGAAGCTGTCACAGTACGATCCCCTTGATCTGGACTGGCCCTGGTCTAATGTACGTCCAGACTTTATGGTATGGGCCCACGAGAAGACGTTGTCTGGCGGTTACGCAGAACATATATTTAAGTTCGCCGCAAAACAGCTTTTTAACGAAGTCCCAACAAAGGACTTGGAATTCAAACAGCTCAAAAATCGCGACTTTAGAGAAATTATACTTAAAAAAAATGGCAACACTGTCCTGAAATTTGCTATTGCCAACGGTTTCCGGAACATACAAAACATGGTACAAAAGCTGAAGCGTGGAAAGGTATCAAACTACCACTTCGTTGAAGTAATGGCCTGTCCCTCAGGATGCATAAACGGAGGAGCACAAATACGCCCCACTACCGGACAACACGTCCGCGAGCTTACCCGGAAACTGGAGGAATTATACCACAACCTTCCACTGTCCGAACCCGAAAACTCCTTAACGAAACATATTTACAGCGACTTTTTAGATGGCTTTCAAACTGAAAAATCATATGAGCTGCTGCACACTAGTTACCATGATGTAGTGTCTGAGCTCAATATATCGTTTAATATTAATTGGTGAACGTATTATGCTTGATTATTTCTGTTCAGTATATCGCCAGTTTCAGTAAAGCAATATAGCCCAGAAACAGTAAAAACTGTTTCGCTTTTTAATTATTTTTATACCCGTTACTCGTTTAAATATTGCAAATTAACAAAAACTCATTTTATCGAAGTGATATAGTTACAATGCCCCCTTAACTTCAAAAATGTATGATATAGAATATGATAAAACAAATTTCTCATACATTAAAAAAAACATTTTTGGGAAATATGACATTTTTACTCCGTAAATCAAACGATTTTCAGCTTTAGCTGTTTAATAAAAATAGTGGTGCCAGGAACTCCTTTAAAACTAAATTTAGATTTTATTATTTTGACTATTTCTATACAATACCAAACGAATTTGTAGATATCAAACTCCCTCTACCTGAGTAACGGGTATCGGATTATCCAGACAATCGACTAAGGCGAATGGAAAATGTTTCAAAAATAGGAATCTTGCCATCCCTCTTTGCTGGGACTGCGACTAAAGAATAATTATTTTATTGTTGAAATTTGCCAGTTATAAGTTGCTAAAGAACATACCTTGCAAAAAACTGTTGACTTTTTTTTTCTTACTGTCTACCCGCGAAATCCACGAAAAAATGATTAAGATCAAGTTCTCTAAATTCTTCGAATAAATATTTAATATCGGATTTGATGGTCAAAGTTTTTTTAAGAACACTTATTTTGTTACCGCCCGATTTGGTCAACAGTTACTTGTAAGCTTTCCACAGAAATTTATCTATATATTCCGAATTATTTACAGTTCGAAAGTATCTATGACGTTCCCCGAAATGTTTTTATAAGTGTTCCTAAACCACTGCATGTGGCGCACAAAGCGCATATTATACAGAGGTTATAAAATAATTAAATTTGACAACGGATGCATTCGACAGGTATTAGTTCAAAAGGGTTGACTCCAAAAAATGATTCAAATCGGTTCAGTATTTTAGAAGTTACACGTGTTCAAAGTTGAACCTTTTTTGGGTTGTAGAAAATTCGGACTTTGCGGTCGATCTTTAGGTAAAATATGTAACCGACCGGTTTGGTTATTGTCTCTATGGAAGGGGTCATCAAATCTCGCTAAAACCAAGGTAGAATAAATGTATAAAATTCTTTGCACGTGTAGACATACATACCTGTTTTACCGAAGTACTAATTTTCACATATTTTTCAACTTTGATGGAAAAAAAAAAGCGATCTTACACCGACTTATGGGTTTGGCGTATGAGGTGTTGTTCTTGAATATGTTCTTTATCATATTCAAAAGAGATCGGGTCCCCCGACGTCCCACCCAGAATTTCCATGGCAAAAGATACTTTCAACTCAGCGTAAACAACGCGCGGCTTAGTGCTGCAAATTCTGCTACAAGCGCAGTCGCTGCGTATGAAATTGTATGGCGGGCATACACTTTTTCCTGTATTGGCGGTTTGTTTTTCAATCCCTGACTTTGTAATGATTTTAAATGAATGTATAATGATTAATTATTCTTAAAAAATATTTAATGAAGTAACATTAAATGATTATTTTGAACAAAAAAGGTAAAAGTAGATGAAAAATTGACAAAAAAAAAAAAATTATTTAAAATTTATTTGTTTTTTGTTTTTAAAACATTAAATATGTACCATATTAGCATTTTCAAAGAAAACAAATGAAAAGTATTTGTCGAAATAGGATAAAAATTGAGAAAACTGCCTCTAAAAACATTAATTTTCGAGTATAAAATCTACTATTTATCACACCATATAGTATGACCACTTAATCGAAAAGTAACAAAATTACCCTAAGAGCACCAGGAGAGTCTTTGAGCACGAATTACACGAAGGGATCAAAATCAGTAGTGGTTGTCCGATCGCACGATTCGCAAATCGAAAGATGGCTCAAAAACTAAACTAAAAGATATTTTTTCAATTTGATGATTCAAGATTGAAGATTCAAGTGGGTGCGTTCTCAGCAGACGTCTACGGGATTGGCTGTTGTCCAGAAGGTTGATGGCCAGGTGGCTGTGACGATAGATCTCGTCTTCCACCCATGGAATCCCGAGCTGCTCATGGATGATGGAGTTCTCATGGTAGGGATGGGCGTTGGAGGCTATTCTCATGCAGCTGTTCTGGAAACGGGTATAAAAAGCGAAACAAAAGTTTCTGGCATATAAGAAGCATAAATTATGAAAAGGTGAATAAATCGATTTCAGCTGTATCAAAGATGACCACGAATCGGTGAGATCAGCCACACACAGCATGTATCATTTGCAATATTTGGAAACCATACACAAACCATACACAAGGGGGAGACAGCCTGCTTGCTATACGTGAAGTCGGAATTAATATCCAAAGAAGAACTCACTCGTGCGGACAACGGTTTTTTTGTATTTCAATGATTTTTTGATTAAATTATTCATAATACAGAATTACTGAAAGAAATTACAGAATATCTGCATAAAGCACGCTATACAATAGGACTTCGGGATGGGGCGCTGCAGACGAATCCGAAACAGAACTATTATTACTCGGAACTGGAGGGTGATATCGGAAGTTCAGCCAAAACTTCGACGGGTGAATTAAGTCGTTGAGGCACAGCCTAAAAAATATCAGTGTTTCTGTGGTCAAAAGACTGAACTAACGCGTTTGAGGCTCTGAAGAATGCTCCCACCTGTGCCCCGGTGGTTGATGTGCGATGACAGTCGCGTAAAAATTGGAGCAGTCCTATAGTAACGCGAAGAGGAAGGATCCGACCGTATTGTTGAAAGGACTGTATCTCTTTGAGTTAGAGTTTACATAATCGTAGTGCAGTATAAAATCATTTTTCGGTACTAAATTTGATATTGTTACGTCGGCGTATTAGTGACCGTGTCCTGGGTAAGAACCGAGGGAGGGGCATCCGCTGTTTAGGCACCAGGTTGCCAGCGAGGCCTAGTACGTCCGCAGCGTTGATGTTAAGCTTTTTGGTCAGTTCATACATTCCCTCTGTACTGGATCGTCAAAAAAACGATACAAACAAACATGCACCGCAACGCTAAATGCGTTACCATTATAGCTGCGCTCCTATTTTCGTTGGACTTAGCATTCTAGAACGACCTGGCTACTTGGCCTAATACGTTAAAAGCGTTAGCCACCCACAAATTATATTTACATTAATTACAAAGAACGTCAATCGTCACTTAGTTGGTTGATATTATAACAAGGAAGTCTCCCATATTTTTGATTTAAGGAATTTTTTCAAATTAATTTTTTTAATGACAAAACAAAGGACTTACGATTTTAACAGGGTTTATAAACAAAAGTGATCTAAAAGTCATATCTCTATTCTGAACCATTTACACGTGTTCTCGGTTGTAGAAGTTGGGGACTTTAATTTATGCTAAATAGTAAACGAATTAATAAGCACGCGCTGAAACAACTTAAGTCCAATATTCCATAAAAAGTAAAATTAATTATGACAAAAAGATGTTAGTTATGCCTATTTAGGTTTCCTAATCTCCCAATACAGAAATCTAGTTCGTTGAACCTATCAACACTATTCCTTAATAAATACGGCAAATCCTTACGTTGGGCGCCAATTCTGTTACGTCGGCGTATTAGTGCCCGTGTCCTGGGTAAGGACTAAGACCGAGGAAGTGGCATCCGATGTTCATGCACCAGGTTGCCAGCGTAATCTCGTTGATTTTGGGTCGTGGGATTTTGGTAAGCCATTAACCTCTCCAACATAACGATAATTAATATTAGAAGTGCCTGTAAAAGTTCGTACCGTTCGTCAGTCAGCAGTCCTCACTGCCCCACAAGCTAAGCTGTAGTTTGATCGGGCAATGTCTCGGCCATATTCCCTCCCCTTCATGCGTCCGCATGCCTTCGTCGCGGGCCGCGCAACACGATCCCCTTTTGTCAATGATGTCCGTCAAACGTTATGACATCGTTTTTGACCTATTCCACTTCTCGCGTCAGCACCCCCTTTGGAAATGTTTACCTACTCATTTTGTTGTAGTTAAATTAATAGCGTAATTATATTGATTAATAAATTGTTGGCTAGTGCCATGTGTAATACAAAAATTAAAAGCTAGCGTACAAAGAATTTGAGAAGTTGACTATAATTGGATTTAGCGGGGAGTATCGAAATATTAACCGGATAATGGTGCGGACGTCAACAAAAATTTTTGGCTATTGACGACTACAAACGTCGCTCTGAGGGCTCTTGCTTTGCATATCAAAAACAAGGTGGATACTCGCCGCTGAAAAGGTTTTTTTATTTAAACTATTGAACATTTAATGTTTATTAATGAAATATATTGCCTGGAAGAATTTAACAATAAAATATTTTCATTTATATCGGTTATCATTATTACAAATATATATATATATTTACTAATTGTATAAAATAAAATTAGCATGAGCATATATAAAAATATAGAAAAACACGGGAACAATGTTCCGTCAAACTTATCCCACTTTAATCCGAAGCGATGAGATCATGGGGGTTGCTATTATACTGATGGAATTGCACATACAAGTTATAATTTTAAGTATTTGAATATATTTATTTGAGTAGTTATACAAATATGACAGGGCTTGTGCGGTCTGCACTTAATGAGGCGAATTGTAGGTACGTGGCGATGACCGACGCTTCCAAACTCCCAAAATCGACTGACTTAAGTATAACAAGAGTTCTTATCTCTAAAGCTTAATCTACAATAACAAGGTGCAGTTTCTTATAGGTAAAGCTCGATCTATATATAGAAAAAAGACTTGAGGCTTACGACTATATTTCGTCAGTTTGGTGATTGTGTTAACTCCTCCCCTTCTAAGACGAAGGCTGTCCACAGACTTTTTACAATTGGCAAATCTATTTGAAAGCGGATCTTACGGGTAACATTGGTTGTGCTTACAGCTTACTCATTGCCACTAAGTTCCCATACTGCCAACTTGGTACTGCGGTAAACCATTGAAGGGAAGGCAATTCTGCATATCTGGATGATCCAAGAAGTTCGTAAATGCTGTTGATTCTCCATGTCATGGGTTCGCAACAAGGTTCTGGAGATGATCGTAGCGAACTTGGAAAACATCTTTATTGTAGCCGTCGACTTGTTGACGACGATGATGCTGATGTTGGTTGAACTGGTTGACCATCAAAACGTATTTGTTGAACGCACTCTGGATGGCGTCTGATGGCAGATATTATTCAGTTCGTCGTTTCAGTACCCAGGCGCAGAAATAGTTGCCGCATCTTTATATCTTTAGCAGATACTACGTTGATAGATCTTAATTCCTTCTCATCTACTTAAGAGGTAGTTACAGTTTTAATACTAAAGTTTTGACAATAATTAAGTATAAGAATTATAATTTTATAATAAAGTTCATTCAGATATTTTTGATATTAAAGTATGTAGTAAAACGCTTATTGATTGCAAGTATTGATTTTCCTATTAAGTTGAACAAAATCAGAAAAGGGTATTGATAACATTAGTGTTTTTTTTTTTTTTATCAGGAAATTGAAATCTAATTAGAATGAGTGCGCTATACTATTATTATGTCGTTTTGTTAATGCATTTATTTTCTATTGTAGTTTTAGGAAATATTTGTGGTTGCGTGGATTTTAAGTTTTCAAATAATACGGGTTAGCATTTCATCACATACCTTTAAACTTTTCTAAAGAGGATGAAGCGGATATAATAAAGATTAAATAAGTAAGATTTGACAAATGTTTAATTGAAAAACTTTTGCAAACTCTTTTACTAGTGTCCAGACTTCACGTTTGTATTTTGCTAACTTGGCGATGGTCACAAAAGGAAAAGAAATAATAAACCTAGCGTAGATTATCTTTATGAACGACCCTCCCTTTTATGAGGACCGTTGTCCCGAGGTCTGCTTCGATTAGTTCTTCCCTATACCGTGGGGTTAGTTTATTTCCCAAGCGATTGTTTTGTTTTACCATGACGGTTTCTCCCACCTCAAAGGTTCTGTCTCGTCTTGTTACATTTTCTCTTCTTAGCTGTTTTTCCTGAGCTTCGTTAACCATTTCTACTATCTCGTTAGCCAATTCGGGAGGAGTTGAATGAATAATGTCGATCGGTCTTCTATTGGTGACTGAGTGCACCGTCTTATTGTATTCTATTGTTGCCTGAAGAATAAGGTTGACAGTATCATTCATTCCACCGTCAAGTTTCAGGCATCGAGCTATTTCTAAAAGCGTGCTGTGAAGCCTTTCAACCTGTCCGTTTGAGGTACTATGAAGTGGAGGTGCGTTCGCTATGTCAACATTAAAACGATTTTTCAAAAGTGACTTGATTGACTCGGAATTTATGGACGGTTCATTGTCACAAAATATTGTCTTTGAATGGGGATAAAAGTTCATTAATTGCATAATTGCAGGTTCTAAATCAGTTATCGTTCGAGAGCCGATTGGTTGCACAATAGCGAATTTGGAAAGTTTATCAATACATGTCAAAAAGTACTTCCTATCCGTAGAAAATATATCAATATGCAATGTCTCGCCTACATGTGACGGAATAGGTGTTTTCCCGAGGATTTGCTTTTGCGGATGGCGGTCGTATTTGGCTTTTTGACAAACCAAGCAGTTAGCAACAAAGGTAGCGGCTATTTGGGACATTTTAGGGAAAAAGTAGTATTGAAGAATTTGTTTTACATTCTCCTGTGCAGCCCTATGCGCTCTGTTGTGCTCCAAAGACACTATTTCCCGTTGCTCAGTTTGATTAAAAATGTCGCTAACCATTTTCATAGTGTGTCGGAAGGTCGTTGCTGGAAACTCATTTACAAGACTGTTTTGAATGAAAGCTAGTACAGGTAATTCGCAGTGTGTCGCATTCACTACATCCGGCTTAACCACATCACGAATTCTTCCGAGTAAAGTCTCTTTGTCTAGAAATTGTATTAGATGCCTTGTCTTGCTTCCGAAAATAACAAAAGTTCGAGTTGAGTCTGCGGTGCCCTCCTCTATTACTATCTGGTTTCTAAAACAGTTAACCGGCTTGTCGATAGATTCGATTGTAAAAGTCAATGAAATTTCGCTATGTATTGTTGCAATGTCTGACCGGGGTTCGTCCTCTAGGACATGAATAGCCTGCCTGGATAGTGCATCGGCAACATAGTTCTCCTTGCCAGGTTTATAGAAAATTTTAGCATTATGTTCGTCTATAAACGCCTTCCATCTCTTGATTTTTGCATTTGGATTCCTATCTGACACGGCGTATGTTAACGGTTGGTGATCTGTAAAAATGTTTAAGTTTTTGACACCATATAGATAGTTCCTAAGAGACTTTAAAGCCCAAACGATGGCCAAAAGTTCTCGTTCATTTGTTGCGAAATTAAGTTCTCTATCCTGTAAAGTTCTCGAAATCATTGTAACAGGCTTGCCATCCTGTGATAAGACTGCACCCAGGCCAAAAGCCGAAGCGTCTGTTGTTAAGTCAAAGGCTTTCCTATAATCGGGATACAATAACATTACATTTTCGGAGACAAGAACATTTTTAAGTTTCTCAAAAGCAGAACATTGTCTTTCATCGAAAGAAATTGGTATCTTTTTAGACTGGCTTGCGGAAACTTTTCCGTTTTCACCCTTCAGAATGTCAGTCAGTGGTCTAGCAATAGAGGCGAAGTCCCTAATAAAGCAGCGGTAATAACTTGCTAGCCCTAAAAACGATCGAACACTAAACAGATTAGTAGGTTGATTATATTTCTGAATAGCCTCTACTTTGCTAGGACTGGTTGTGATACCTCCACTTGACACCATAAATCCGAGATACTCAACGCTTTCCTTGAAGAAAAACGATTTCTCTTTAGAAACCCTCATGTTTGCCTCAGACAGTCTGTCTAGTACCCAAGCAACGTCTTTTACGTGGTCCTCGATTCCGTTTGAAAATATTATTACGTCATCAACGTAAACATAACATGACTTTCCTATACGGTCCCTAAGAACATCATCAATAGCACGTTGAAAAATACTTGGGGCATTTTTCAAGCCAAACGGCAAACGGCAAAACTCGTATTTTCCATTTCCTACTGAAAAGGCAGTTTTCTCCCTATCCTTTTCTGCGAGCAGAATTTGGTGAAACCCCGATTTAAGGTCAAGAGTTGTAAAGAACCTGGCCTTTCCCAAATTTGACAAGATGGATACTACGTTTGGTATAGGGTACTTGTCGTCGATTGTTTTTAAATTTAGTTTTCTAAAATCTATAACCAACCTTTTCTTAGTGTTTCCCTTTTCATCTGTACCTTTTTTATCGACTACCCAAACCGGATTGTTGTAAGGTGACGACGAGGGCCTGATAATTCCGTCCTTCAACAAAGCATTTGTTTCCTTATTCACAAAATCTGATACGCCCATGGGGTACGGATAGAGTTTTGAGTAAATGGGTTGGTCGTCCTCAGTACGTATTGTGGCAACAATGTTGGTATTATACGGCAGTGCTTCTTCCGGTTCCGCAAAGACGGCCAATCGGTTTCGAAGCATTGTATGGAATTTATTAGATATCTGATTTGGAACCACAATATTCTCTATGTTGGTGAAATTTACGCTGTCACATCTCAAAAACTGAATAGATTCCACTTCATTGTTGATATTCAACGTTTTGTTCTTAAAATCTAACGTTGCATTTCCCTGTTTCAAAAGGTCAAGTCCTATTATTGCGTCAAAACTATAGAGACTTGGAAGAATAAAGAATTGAACAGATGTGTTAAATAGCTTAATAAAACATTTCTGTTTGACGGTGTTGCAACCATGAAGCGATTTTACCGTGAATTTATTTTGTACCGGCATTAAGTTTTTTAATTCAGGGAGGGGCTGTATATAATTTTTCGAAGCCCCGGTGTCAATCAAAAGTTTTATGGTTCTCCCTGCTATCTCTCTTTCTATGTACGGTAGCAGGGATTTGTGGCTAAAAAATGAACATGATCGTAATTCACTAGTTCGTCCTCATAATCATCAACCTCCGCTTCTGCCTCCTTTTGATAATCGTCTGTGTCTTCCTCACATTGACCTTTCTCATGAGGTAAGTGGTTGATCCTCTGTTGTTTTGGCCCTGTAAACCTTGCACTGCCACTTGTTGGTCTTTTTGATGCTTGCGCATACCCAACATGTCCCTGAGCCTGACTTGTGTTTTGCTGTTGGGGTTGCGATGCGAATTGATTTTGTGTTTGAAATGACTTTTGTTGTTGGGATGGCCAAGAATATTGTTGTTGAGATGGCCAAGAATATTGTTGTTGAGATGGCCAAGAATATTGTTGTTGAGATGGCCAAGAATTTTGTTGTTGGGATGGCCAAATATTTCCCTGAGTCGGAAATGGAGCTTGTCCAAAATTTCCAGTTCTTCTAGATCGCATGGATACATCAGGATTTGTTAACTGGACTGGATCTTGTCTTTCCTGGTTATCAAAAGTAGGCACCTGGCGCTTGCTAAAATATGGGTTTTTAGTTTGCATGGGCATGATTGAATTTCTATCCCTATCGCTATGCTTTTGTTCGGTTTTCTGACCCCTGTCTCCAATATTTTTAGAATAAATAAGGGCGAATTGGTAACGCTCATGGTTCGACTCGACCTCTTGCGCTAAAGCGAGAGCAGTTGGTAAATCTTTTGGACCTTTTGCAAAAAGAATGTCGCTCAACGATTTCCTAGCTCCGGTTACAAATACACGTAACGCGTCTGCTCTGTACTTTTCATTCAGTGACATCGCCAAGGCACTATCAAATGTCATTATTGTCTTGTTAGTAAGTAGGGTCAGTTTTTTCTCGACTTCGTCGTAGAATTCAGTGAGAGTCATGTCTCCCTGTCGCAAAGTTGATAGTTCTTGTTCGATTAGGTAGATCGGCCTTTTGTCGGAATATGTGAAATCAAGACGGCTGATCATTGCCTTGAAATGTAACGGAGTATTAAAAGAAGCCAATACTGTATTTGCTGGACCTTTTATTTTATTTCGCATAATACCAAGAGCTTGGTAAAATGTTGAACTTCCCTCGTAATCTTTAAAAACTTTAAAAGCGACATGAGCCGCTTTTCTCCACGACACATATGTTTCACTTTTGCCCTCAAAATCTGGCAGAGATTTAACTATATCTAGAGGCTCGTTACAGACAACACCTGGTCTAATTTCAGCATCTACATAAGTTTCCACCTCTGGCGTGTTCACTGTTAATTTCCCGATTCGTTCATTCATCTCCTGCAATTGCTTTTCAAATGATTGTTTTTGGACTGTGAGCGCACCGGCAACAGCACTCTCTACGATCGCTTTTAACTGAGCTTCAAATTCCATTTCGCTAGTTGTATTTGTTTTTGACCACCAATAATTTTCTGAAGACTTATTATTTTTTTCTGCACTGTTTTGCCTATTTGCCTGGAGCGCTGACCATTTATCTAAACTTGACACGAGGTCGTCTATAAGGTTATCACTGTCACTCATGTATTTTTATCAACACTCTGTTCATAGGTTATGTAATAAAAAGGTATTGGTATTTTTAATTTGTTCAATAAGCGTTATACTTACAATATAATAATAATGCTTAACAAACTATTTTAAGGTAAAATTAATATTATATTTTATGTAATCAGGAAATATTTATTTTTTAGGTTAAAGTTGATTAGCCAGTTGATGCCGCTGGTTTTGTCTCCGGATGCTCCTTTTGTTATTTATTTATAATTATTCAGTTGTCGTAGGTTTTTATATCCGTTTGGGCGCCAGTTATAATTTTAAGTATTTGAATATATTTATTTGAGTAGTTATACAAATATGACAGGGCTTGTGCGGTCTGCACTTAATGAGGCGAATTGTAGGTACGTGGCGATGACCGACGCTTCCAAACTCCCAAAATCGACTGACTTAAGTATAACAAGAGTTCTTATCTCTAAAGCTTAATCTACAATAACAAGGTGCAGTTTCTTATAGGTAAAGCTCGATCTATATATAGAAAAAAGACTTGAGGCTTACGACTATATTTCGTCAGTTTGGTGATTGTGTTAACTTACACATACATTCGTGCACCAAAAATTATAAACTGAACGGTAACGTAATATACATAAACAAAAAAAGAATATACTCTAAGTAAAGTTCGTCTATCTACACATATATATATATATATATGTATGTTTGTATGAATGTTTTCGGTGGCACGCTTCAGCCGCTATCCGATTCTCAGATTACTTGAATTGTGCACTTGTTTGGAAAAGTCAATGCTGTTATTTTGTCTATTTTGATTTCCACATAAAAGAAAAGCACCGGTTGACTTCTTCTTTGATTATTTGTTTGGCCGGATTTCATGCTATGTTCGGTATTAGGGAAGTGAGTTTTCATCGACGGATTGTTTTGACCGATACACTGCTCATATCTGTTGAGCGGACTCCGATTCCCGCGCTATGCACTATTGGTGTTGCGGAATACTGGATACGATCCGTTCCAGGGTATGGTGGTGATCCCGACGCCGCTGTAGTGATCATTTGTAAATTCTTACTAGTGTCAATAGTGCCAGCAACACTAACATCTCGGCGATGAACTCAAGGGTATGTTGCACACCTAATATCTCACCTTTGTCGTCGATGACTTCCACAGTGTTGATCACGTTGGCGGTGATGTCGGATGCTTTGGACTCCTTGCCGCCCATCTTGAGACTTCTGTAGGATTGTAGTTTTTCTTCAAGAGTATACCTTATGCTGGTCTTTGATCCTTCCAGTCTAGGTCCTGTTATCCTGGGGGTTGGTGTAGGAATAAGTCCTCGCTCTTCTCGGTACATACAGTCTTCACTTAAGTAGGATACCGCCCGAGGATAGAATTCCCGAGAGTAGAATCGCGAGGATGAAATCTCGAAAAGGAAATATCGAGAATTGAGTCCCGACTACTGACTCTCGAGTATTGGCTCTCGAGTGCTGACTCTCCAGTCTTGACTCTCGGGTATTGACTTTTTTATCGGTGGGCCACGGTCTTTTTATACCGGCTTAGAGCATATCTGAGCTAATCCGGGCATCGGTCTTCTATGCCAAGTGTTCCCACCTAGGAGTCATATCTCTAGATTTCCCCTATTTTGGGAGTCAATAACCGCTCGGTATGTCCGTTACTGGAGTGGGTTTACGTTTACGCATGGAATGACTTCGCAAAGGAAAATCGTACGCCATTCATTCAGTTGATTTTCCTTCCCTGTACTCATCAGGCGCCCATAAACGTGTGGCTTCGACCCACCATACTCTGCTGATTGCGCTAGCCGGGCTATGTGTATTTATGTAAAGACAGTCGGTATCGGTTGTTATCTGTTTTTGTGTTCTGCGAGCGTTCCGTGCGATGTTATCCTCTTCCTCATCGCTGTTGAAAAATGCGCTATCGTGCCCATGCATATTCCTGCTCTCGTTGTTCTAGGTTCTTATGTGATGGTTAATTCTGCTTAAGCTTGAGGTCATTTACGGGTATGATGAATTGCCGGTCTTGTTTGGCGGACTCAGTGGAAAACCCCTGTGTTTATCTTTAATACCTGACTTCTGGCAAAAACGACAAGTGGACTCATGGAATCGAGAAATGCATGGATTCTTGTTTGCGGGGTGTTGGCGGTAGAAATCCACTCCGTATCCACACACATCAGATCGTGCAAAGGGTATCTGCACCCAGGCGCTGTTCTGTTAGACTCGCGGCTGTCGTTGGAATTCTTCCACAAGGACACCGTCTGAGCGTTGGATCTCATTTACTGGTCTACTTCGCATCGTTTTTCCATGGTTTTTTAACCACCGATTTACTCTGAGCCCCTCATTTTTAAGCTCTGCCAGAGATCTTGTTGGGGACGTCAACAATAAACCACCCATTTGGGAGTTAATGTTGTCCTTTAAAAGCTCTACAAATTCATCCTCGGCGATCTTGTCTTTCAATTTAAAGTGCAAGTTGTGCTGTCATATGTGCATGTTGTGCATATTATACCCCTGTTTCCTCTCCATCAATTCTTTGACCTTCATTAAGTCACTTCCAGTTGTGGAAAAGGCCCGTTTCATTTCCCTGGTAAGCGAATAGTAATCAAAATCGTAATCTTCAGCTCGATCCTGCATTAGTTGCCAATACCACTTGCTTGCTGCTCCGATCAGCATACTATGGAATTCTCAGAACACTTGCTGTCGACTTATTCTATATAATTCTTGTTACCGTTCCACACGGAATAAAAAACTTTCAACGGTCATACCGCGGCCGTCTAATTTTAAGTTCCATTTATGTAGCCGAACACCCTTTGGTGCTGGCGCTTGAAACGTTAGACTACGATTTAACTCGGGGTGAAATTGGTGACAGGTCTCTGCTGCTACGCAGTGTTCAGGTATCTGCTGCGGAGTGGCCGTTCGTCTGGGCTTCCTCAATCGATGCATCTGGCTGTTAAAACACTCTTGCGACACTTGTTCTGGTGTCGGGGTGTCTTGATGCCTTAGAAAGATATCCCTGGGGTTTAAAATTAATTATGACAAAAAGATGTTAGTTATGCCTATTTAGGTTTCCTAATCTCCCAATACAGAAATCTAGTTCGTTGAACCTATCAACACTATTCCTTAATAAATACGACAAATCCTTACGTTGGGCGCCAATTCTGTTACGTCGGCGTATTAGTGCCCGTGTCCTGGGTAAGGACTAAGACCGAGGGAGTGGCATCCGATGTTCAGGCACCAGGTTGCCAGCGTAAGCTCGTTGATTTTGGGTCGTGGAATTGTGGTAAGCCATTAACCTCTCCAACATAACGATAATTAATATTAGAAGTGCCTGTAAAAGTTCGTACCGTTCGTCAGTCAGCAGTCCTCACTGCCCCACAAGCTAAGCTGTAGTTTGATCGGGCAATGTCTCGGCCATATTCCCTCCCCTTCATGCGTCCGCATGCCTTCGTCGCGGGCCGCGCAACACGATCCCCTTTTGTCAAGGTTGTCCGTCAAACATTATGTCATCGTTTTTGACCTACTCCACTTCTCGCGTCAGCACCCCTTTTGGAAATGTTTACCTACTCATTTTGTTGTAGTTAAATTAATAGCATAGTTTTATTGATTAATACATTTCCGGCTAGTGCCATGTGTAATCCAAAAATTAAAAGCTAGCATGCAAAGATTATGAGAAGTTGACTATAATTGTTTTTAGCGGGGAGCACCGGACAACGGTGCGCACGTCAACAAAAATTGTTGGCTATTGACGACTACAAACGTCGCTCTGAGAGCTCTTGTCTTTGTATATCAAAATCAAGGCGGATAATCGCCGCTGAAAAGTTATTTTTATTTAAACAATACTGAACATTTTATGTCTATTAATGAAATATATTGCCTGGAAGTGGCTAACCATAAAATATACATATATTTACTAATCGTATAAAAATAAACGTGAAACTTACCCGTCCTTAATCCAGAGCGATGAGATCTCGACCCGTGGATCCTGGGTGTAGCTATATATACTGATGGAATTATACATACACATACATTCGTCCATCTAGAGATATGTACTCGTATATATATATATTTACGAATTCAGACCGAGAGTTTAATAAAAGAAGGAACCCGGTTGGTTTTTATGTATTATTAAAACGTATTTATTATTTCCTATAAAGGAAGAACTAGAGCCTTTGGATTATCTAAAAGTTGGATAATGGATTTCGAAGTTGAAATGGGCTTATCGCCATTGATAGCGTACTCAGTACTAAACTGACTCATGGAGACATGTTTGCGTTTATATAGGCAGAGCTATCCCAAGCTCAAGAGCGAAGTTTAAGAAAATTAAGTTATAAATGTTTATTCTCTATTGAAGAAAGAAGCTCCCGAAAAATAGGAGTAATTGGAGAATCCTGAGAAGATTGCGTGGGCGGAAGATTTTGTTGTTTCAGTTGGCTCGGCAAGTGGTCGAATGTTTAGGTTTTGTTATTTCAGTTGGCCTCGCCAAGTGATCGAATGTTTAGGGGACGTTGGCTCGCAACAGAGTCTAGACTTTGGAATATGATGCTGTGCGTACATAACAGCTAAGCTTCCAGCCAGAAACTCACAATCAAATCAGCTCTATCTCTCAGCTGAAATCCGAAAACAAATACAACGCAAGATTAATTTGCGTAAAATATGGCAAGAAACTCTGTACCCTGCCGACAAAAGAACGTATAACAAGGCTGCATCTGATATCAAACAAGAGAGAACGCTATAGTCGAGTTCCCCGACTATCTGATACCCGTTACTCAGCTAGTGGAAGTGCGAAGGAGAATCTTCAACACTGACAGTTTTTGTCGGTTTGAGGGCGTTAGAGTGGGCGTGGCAAAAAGTTTTTTGGCAAATCGATAGAATATTACAAGACTAACACAAAAATGAAAAAATATAAAAACATTTTTCAAAAGTGTGGGCGTGGCAGCTTTGGGCGGTTTGTGGGCGTTACAGTGGGCGTGGCAAAAAGTTTTTTTGCAAATCGTTAGAAATTTATAAGACTAATACAGAAATGAAAAAATATCGAAACATTTTTCAAAAGTGTGGGCGTGGCAGCTTTGGGCGGTTTGTGGGCGTTAGAGTGGGCGTGGCAAAAAGTTTTTTGGCAAATCGTTAGAAATTTACAACACTAATACAAAAATGAAAAAATATCAAAAACAATTTTCAAAAGTGTGGACGTGGCAGTTTTGGGCGGTTTGTGGGCGTTAGAGTGGGCGTGGCAATATGAATCAACAAACTTGCGCTGCGTCTATGTCTCTGGAGTCCGTATGTTTAATCTCAACTTTCTAGCTTTTGTAGTTCCTGAGATCTCGACGTTCATACGGACAGACGGACAGACGGACGGACAGACGGACATGGCCAGATCGACTCGGCTACTGATCCTGATCAAGAATACATATACTTTATATGGTCGGAAACGCTTCCTTCTGCCTGTTACATACTTTTCAACGAATCTAGTATACCCTTTTACTCTACGAGTAACGGGTATAAAAATTACTGTCAACTTTAAGAAATGAATCTCTCGCTGAATATCTTTAAAGTCTAGATCGACATTCTTGTACCTACGAACATAATTTTTGGAGAGCAACCAAATATCTGATGGAATCCTTAAACCAAACAAGGCAGAACATGAAGTGTCATCGTACCGACCCATTAGTTTGTTGTCAATATTTTCTAAAGTATTTGAAAAATACTTTTAAAGAGAATGTTGCCAATCTTGGACTAATTCCCTGAGCAATGTCACAGGATTATAAATAAAATTTTATCAGCATTTGAGAGCAAAAAATACTGCACTGCAACATTTCTTGACGTTCAACAAGCGTTTGATCGAGTCTGGCATGACGGCTTATTATATAAAATCAAAAAGTACCTGCTCCATATTTTTATACCCGTTACTCGTAGAGTAATTAAACCCGTTACTCGTAGAGTAAAAGGGTATCCTAGATTCGTTGAAAAGTATGTAACAGGCAGAAGGAAGTGTTTCCGACCATATTAAGTATATATATTCTTGATCAGGATCAATAGCCGAGTCGATCTGACCGTGTCCGTCTGTCCGTCCGTCTGTCCGTCTGTCTGTCCGTATGAACGTCGAGATCTCAGGAACTATAAAAGCTAGAAAGTTGAGCAGACACCAGAGACATAGAAGCAGCGCAAGTTTGTCGATTCATGTTGCCACGCCCACTCTAACGCCCACAAACCGCCTAAAACTGCCACGCCCACACTTTTGAAAAATGTTTTGATATTTTTTTATTTTTGTGTTAGTCTCCTTAATTTCTATCGGTTTGTTAAAAAACTTCTTGCCACGCCCATCTAACGCCCACAAACCGCCCAAAGCTGCCACGCCCACACTTTTGAAAAATGTTACGATATTTTTTCATTTTTGCATTAGTCTTGTAAAATTCTATCGATTTACCAAAAAACTTTTTGCACCGTCCACTTTAACGCCCACAAACCGCAAAAACTGTCAGTGTTGAAGACTCTCCCGCGCACTTTCACCATCTGAGTAACGGGTATCAGATAGTCGGGGAACTCGACTATAGCGTTTTCTCTTGATTATTATTAAAGTCATACTTAACCAATAGACACTTTTACCTGCAACAAAAGCTGGAGTTTCACAAGGAAGCGTCTTAGGACCTGTCTTATACACCCTGTACACGGCCGATATGTCGGTCACTTTCTTTACACAGATGGATCCAAGTCAGCTAGCGGAGTCTCATATAGCGTAACAACGGAAACAGAAATTATTTACCACCACTCCCACAATACTCCTCCATATACACAGCCGAAATAGCAGCAATTCTGACAGCATGCAACCACGCCAGCAAACAACGAGGAAAATTTGCAATCTGCACAGATTCCCTATCAGCCCTAAAAGAAATTGAAAACATAAAAAGCCAAAACTACTACACCACCTCCATCAGAAATATCTTAAACAAATACAAGAGAAATAAAATCTTAATTCTATGGGTCCCGGGACACTGCGGGATTCCAGGAAACGAGCTCGCGGACGAAACAGCAAAAAACGCACATAATTTCCCTTTGATTACCCAAAAAACTTCAACACATCAGACATCTTGAAACACATCAAACAAAACACTGAAACCTTTAAAACTTCAATATTTAACAACTCATCAAATACCTTCACTGAGGCAACATACGGGGATGATACAGCTATATTAGCTACCAGCCCATCTAAAGAGGAAGCCTCACAACTCCTGCAAGCAGAGCTACGCCTTATTGAAAGCTGGTTCCTTCTTTGGAAAATTAAAGTCAACGCCCTGAAATTTGCGCAAATAGCTTTTGCATTAAGAAGAGGTGACTGCCCAGAAGTGTCATTTAATGGATCAGCAATCCCACAAAGTAATTTCATAAAGTCCCTTGGCTTGCACCTCGATTGCAGACTAACGTGAAAACCACATAAAAGCAAAGCTCCAGCAACTAAATTTAAAAAGTTTGAAGATGACCTGGTTGCTTGGCCGAAAATCTGCAACCACTCTGGAAAATATAATCCGTTTATACAAAGCTATACTAAAGCCCGTTTGGACTTATGGCAGCTCTGGGGTACTGCCAGCAACTCAAATATTGAGATTCTACAACGCTACCAATCAAAAATATACAAAAAAAAATAAATTGTTAATGCTCCATTTTATATCTCAAATGCAAGTATCCATAAAGTCTTAGGAATCCCTTATGTTAAAGAAGAAATAGCAAAACATAGTAAAAAATATATAGACAGACTAAGAACCCATGAATATAACTTAGCCTTAAGTTTGGCAAATAATAATAACAAAGAAGACTTAAAAGATTTCACGTGCTAGATCTCCCTGACAGGTATTAAGTATTAAAACATGTTATGCATAGAGTATGTAGTAGGGCTTAATGGATAACTACTGCCTCTGTTAATTTAAGATTAATTATAAAATTTACTTATTGTCATACTTGTATATGACAGATTATAAATAAAATGAGAAAAAAAACAATCAATTTTTGGGGTATAGTTATACCCGTTACTCGTAGAGTAAAAGGGTATACTAGATTCGTTGAAAAGTATGTAACAGGCAGAAGGAAGCGTTTCCGACCATATTAAGAATATATATTCTTGATCAGGATCAATAGCCGAGTTGATCTGGCCATGTCCGTCTGTCCGTCCGTCTGTCCGTCTGTCCGTCTGTCTGTCCGTCTGTCTGTCCGTCCGTATGAACGTCGAGATCTCAGGAACTATAGAAGCTAGAAAGTTGAGAGTAAGCATACAATCATCTCTGGAGTCTGTATGCTTAATCTCAACTTTCTATTCTATTGATCCTGATTAAGAATATATATACTTTATATGGTCGGCAACACTTCCTTCTGCCTGTTACATTCTTTTCAACGAATCTGGGATACCCCTTTACTGTTCAAGTAACGGGTATAAAAATAAAGTTAATAAGACACTTTTATTTTATTTATTGTGGAAAAAAAAATTTATTTGAAAAAAAAAATATCAAAAATATGTATGTCGATATTATTTTGTAATATTTTAAATATTATCATCATTTTGTTTTGATAAAAAAACAAGAGAGAACGCTATAGTCGATACCCGTTACTCAGCTAGTGGAAGTGCGAAGGAGAGTCTTTAGCACTGACAGTTTTTGGCGGGTTGTGGGCGTTAGAGTGGGCGTGGCAAAAAGTTTTTTGGCAAATCGCTAAAAGTTTACAAGACTAATACAAAAATGAAAAAATATCAAAACATTGTTTAAAAGTGAGGGCGTTTTGTGGGCGTTAGAGTGGGCGTGGCAACATGAATCGACAAACTTGCGCTGCGTCTATGTCTCTGGAGTCTGTATGCTAAGAATGATTATGTCTCTTAGAATGTGGGATATTATCAGAATTTCTTTAGATTTAAGCCAAGCTGAAATTTTGATATTAAGAAGTTTTTCAGAATCGACGTGGATTAATGAATCGTGTTTTAAAAGTTTTCGGTTAAAGATACCTAAGTGTGTCAATTGCAAACCAAGTTCTCTGTCTTCAATATATTCCGTGAATTGTTGTAAGTTGAAAATTATTAAAGCTATCATTTGTTCTCCTTCAAAATTGTGATTTAAAAGATTCGTCAATTCGATTCCTTGATTAATGACTTCTATTACGTGGTTGAGTTCGCTTATTTGTACATTATTTGTTGTTGTAATTCTTCTTTATCTTCTTGATCTAAAGTACTGAATAAGTATTTGTAAATTGTTCCCATAAAGTTAACAAGACCGCGTTTACTGCGTTTTACAATTCTTATACCGTTCATTTCTTTGTTAAGTTTTTCTACTAGATACTGAATTTGTGGTAAGTTATTAAATGGTTAAGTTTGTTTGACAAGTTCTTCATTTTCTGTTTTAGTTAAGTTAATATATAAGTAATGATATTCGTGGTTTATTGGTAAGTCTATTGATCCGGTTTGAAAGATTAGGTAGCCGTTTTTGGCCTGGATAGGGGTTACTTCTAGGTATTGTGTGCTAATTGTCGATAGGAGGCATAACATGCTCCGGAGTAGTCCTGGACTTATCGTTATCATATTTACTTTTATTAATTTTATTTTTTAACTTATTATTATCTCTATTTTTATTTCTTTGAAATGTTTATCATCTATTTGTCTTAAATTTCCTGTCTTTTTGAATGGGTTAGTTGTTTTTGATCTAACTAGAGGGGATTTTTTAAAGTTGGTGTCTATGTTGAAGTCATGTTTTTTTTTATTGAGTTTGTCAATTTTGTTTACTTTATTTTGTTGAGTGTCATAAGCAGGGGTTCCTGCAAAAATGAAGATGTAAGCTGGAGTTCGACCAGTTGTATTATATTTTGTTTTGTGATTGTAAAATTTTTGTTCGAATTTTGTGAATTGGTTTTCAGGTTCAATATGCTTGTTATTATTCTTGATTTTTCATTAACAGTTTTATGAAATCGCTCAATGTCAGAAATTCTATTTTTACTTGTTGTTATATTTAGAGTCACTCCTTTTGATTCTAACCAGAGTTTAAGTGCAATGCACATGAAAGAGTCTTTGTCGACTTTTATTGACCCATATCGTTGAATATGCGTAAAATAGCTCTTTTAGCTTCAAGCCAATCTCTACTGTTTACTTCTATCACGGAGGCGTATTTAGAATAAATGACAATACATTATAGGAATTGTTTATTGTTTATTAAGTAAATCTCCATGACATACTTGTCTCTGGGATTGAAGGTTTCTGGGGTTGTTTCAAGGGTTAATTTTGTGTTTCTATGTTCACATTCGTTTATGATATTTTGAATAAGTTTTTGATATTCAGGGTAATAATAAAGTTCTTTGAACTGAAGTGTGAGTTTTTCTATACCATGGTGTAATAATTCTATGTGTTTTAAGAATGATTTCCTTAAATTGGGCGTGTGTTTGAATGTCTATTGGTTTACTACTGGTTTTCATAGTTTTAGTGAAACTGTCGGGACTTATGAATATGCGCATTTTGAATGATTTGAAAGTCGATTTCATTAGAGAAGTAAATAACACTTTTTTGTAGTGCAAAAGTATTCTTTAATTAGATCCTTAGCAAGGGTAACAGTCATTTATAACTGATTTTTATTCTGATTTTATGGAAATATTTTATTATCTGGACGCCGTATAAATCGTCTTTTATGAATTTGAATTGCATGTTATAATAATTAAAAGGTCTTTCTGTTATTGAGATGTGACTTTGGTTGTCTTCTGGTGCACTATGCACAGTAGCTGCTGTGGGAAAGGAAACTGGGTCATCTTCACCTTGAATTTGGTGTTGCTGGTGCATTGTTCAGACCAAAGGGCATACAAGTATATTCATAATGTATATGTTTTGTTGAAAATGCTGTTTTGGGTATTGATTGTTGGTCCATTTGGATTTGATGGAAACGTTTACCTAGATCAATGGTTGTGAAGTATTGACAGCGTCCAAGCTTGTCTAATATTTCATCCATTACGGGAATAGAGAATTTGTCGTCAATGGCTATCTCGTTGAGACTACAGTAGTCTTTGACTAATCGAAATTTTGGTTTACTAGAAGCATCGCTTTTCTTTGGGACGATCCAAATTGGTGAACAATAGTGGGATTCAGATTTCCTTTTTTATAGATAGGGTCTTCGTGTTTGGTATGAATAGAATGTTTAATCGTACTTGTGAAAGTCAATTTTTCACCTTCTTTGTACTGAATATCACTGTATTCAAGCAAAATGTGGGAAAGTTGTTCCCTTTCTTATGTATTCAGATGTTCTAATCTGAATACGTTAGATTCTCTTAACTCGTCGTCTAAGGCGTAGTTAGAGGATGTTACTAGAAGGGCTTCTTCTACTAGAAGACGGGACACTCATAGGTAGTCTTTGACTCTTCCGAATTAGATGGTTTGGAATACTGTTTAGTAACCTTTGACTAATCTGGTTTTAAGTGGGGTTTCCGCTTAATTTTCCGGAGGGTTTTCTCCTTTTTCTGGGTATGTAGAGGGGTTTCCTCTGAGTAAGATGATCTGGGACACTTATTGGTAACCTTGGACTCATCTGTTTGGATGTGGTCGTAATACATTTTGAATGTATAGCCATTTATAGTGACTGTTTGTGTTGAATAGTTAATTTGAGTGTTGGTTGGATCTAAATAGTTTCTGCCTAATAATAAGTTATATTTTTCTGAAAAATTGTGAATAAGAATGTTTGTTTAATGGGACAAAGTTCGCCATGTAATGCCATTTATAGTGTGGACTTTTACTTTAGAACTATCGGCAATACGCAATGAGCTTTAAAAGCTGCAGTAATTGTTTTGCATTAAAATTAGTTTTGTTTTGATTACGCCTTTCGTCATTCGCATTGGAATTACGAATTTGAACATACATACATGAAAATTAAGAATTTGGATTAACGTAATACAACAATATACCTTCCCACGTTTCATTCTTATTATTAAATATGTCATTATTATTATTACTATTTATATATCCTACCTATTAATTATTGAATTACACTGTTTTATATAAGATTAACCCAGTTCTTTTCCAGCAACATTAATCTCGTTGATAATGAGTTACAATACTTATATATATAACTAATTTCTTTATCTACATTTATCTATACATAACTAATGGTAATACTAGAGATATAACAAGAAATGAAATAGGAATTTAGGTGAATTATGTCAGAAATATATACTTTTAGTACTAAGATGAATATGAAATTTATAGGTTATAAATTACTATGTTAATAAAAGGTTATAAAAATGAATTTTAGATAAATTTCTCCTTATCCGGGAGTCCTGGATATCAAAGTGTCATAGAATGAGTAAAAGGTAGTCACTTCAAGAAATCCTAAGTGTAATTTGTAGGACCATAAGGATCATGCAAGGGTGGGCATTACGCAGACTGGCGGGATAGAAGAAGTGATGTTGGCAAGTGTATCCCTTATATTCTCTCTCTTCAGTTTTTTCTATTCTTTTTCTAGCCTTTTCTTTTCGTTCCCTTTTTGTCCATAAAAATAGTACGCGAATTTTCATTATTTTTCAGTAGTATACGAGCATTTTAACGTGGCGGTTCTTTCTTTTGCTGATCCACCCCCAAGCCGACTAGATATCCGAAATGCCAAGGACATCGCGTGCTCCGCCAACACGTTAATATTCCACCAGCTCAGTCTTAGTAGATCGTTATATGCTACAGACATAATTATGGCGCCCAATTTGGAGGCCTAACCTTGGCTGCCTCGTCAGAGTTCAGAATAGTCATCAACATCAAACTATGGGGAATTTTCGTTTACCACTGGAGACTAAAATATGGTTAGAACATTTTCTTTTGTGTTCACTATTATAAAAAATTGACCTTAGTCAAAAATGAGTTTATAGCGACATCTGTTTACATATCGGATTAACTTACTTTAAATAAAGGTATCGTTCCAGGAGTGTAAGTTTGATATGGCGTCCCAAAAAAAAAAAAAGTACGCTGGTTCCTGTGATTGGTCGTGGATATCAGAGAAGATTTCTATATCCTGCCACGCAGGATAACAAGCGCTGTGCTCTTGGGGTATTAATGGATTAGACCATACTTCTAAGTAAAGGTTCTACATTATTACATTATTCTCATTAGGTGCTTATAAGTTATGTTCTTCAATGCTAACTTTTGTAGCCAGAATATATTATATTTACTTGGATCGGGTATTAGCTAGCAGCGGCAGTACATTTTTGTATATATTAGACTGCTATTTCACTTGGTTTCAGTTGGTTGCGAGTCACCAACTAAGCATTATTATCTTGGAAAAAAACAATGGATCAACAGACCTCAATAGCTATACTATCTTGTTACGGTAATTTCTGATACACAAGGTCAATTGACTAATGATTACTGGACAGGAAGATTATCCTAATTCCTGAAAATAATTATTTGTTAAAAAAAAAAATACAAACAAAAATTTAAGATTACAGCTCAATATGCAGGTTTATGAGGAAAATATTTTTAAAAATATAAAATTAAAAATATAAATTTATATATGTGATGTCAGAAGAAAACGCACCCGCAGGAGACAACTCGGTAATGACAAACGTTGACTGCTTTATTTGCTTGAAAGGAATTGAATACTCGGCTCAACTATTAGCAGCAAGTTGTGGTCATAGCTTTCATCGAGTTTGTGTCAATGTAAAGGTTCGAAATCATAAAGTTTGTCCGGTTTGTAAAGTAGACTTACGCACCTTAAGTGATAGCAAAAGTACTAGTAGCCCAGCCAGTGCACTGGGTAGGTCTCATAACGATTTAAGTCAGGAATTAACAGAGAATTGTAATACAGGCGACCACAATATGGAAGCGTTACAGCAAGACGTAAAGGAGTCTAATAGACGAACAGAAATTCTCGCAGAACCATTAGTTCCTGTTTTCAAAAAATGTTTACCTTATTGGAGAATCAAAAGCAAGACGCAGCAATTAGTAGTAACCGATCAGAACATGACGCGCAGTCTCATGAATCAGAAAATCTTTCCTTGAACGGAAATCCCGCTGCAGTTGAAAATATTCCTTCAGCAGGACTCGAGTCGGAATCTAGATTCTCACAAATAGATACAAACTCGCATCACTCGTTATAAACTGGAAATTGCGGTTTTCAGGTCGTTCAAATATGTCGATTGATAACTTCTTATATAGAGTTGAAGCACTAACGTTTCAAACCCTCCCAACTGACCGAGGGGAGCTGCCGTGTATCGAACGGTTTGAGGATATACGAGGGTCGTTTGATAAGTCCGTGACTTTTTGAATAAAATATATTTTTTTCGTCAAAGAAGCGTTTTATTTCTCAACATAATCTCCTTTTAGCTCTATACATTTAGTCCAGCGTTTTTCCAATTTTTTTATTCCTTCCAAATAATAGGTTTTCTCAAGGCCCTCAAAATAGTCGTTTGTTTCTGTGATGACCTCTTCATTTGACCCGAATCTCTTACCGCCGAGCCATTTCTTCATGTTTGGAAACAAAAAATAGTCACAGGGGGCTAAATCTGGAGAATATGCTGGATGGGGTAGCAGTTCGTAGCCCAATTTATGAAATTTTGCCATGCTGACTACACACGTGTGCACCCGTGCATTGTCCTGATGGAACAAAAAATTCACGAGATCGTCTGCTTTCAATGCCTATAAAACGCAAACCAAAAAACGCAGCTTTCTCAAAATTTTACAGTCAGCTGTTAATCGATAACTGCTGACAGGAGCAGTGTTGTATTTAGAGCAGGTGCGCGGCAAATACAAAAAGTCACGGACTTATCAAACGACCCTCGTATATTATATGTATACTAGTAGTAAGATCTAAGAATTGGTTAAATACGTTAGTATTGATCGCTTTAAGAACGGCAGAGACTCAGAATTAGAGATAATAGGATAGAATCTATTATAATACTCTGTAGGGATCATGCAACTCATAGTTAGATCTACATTGATTTAAAATTAGAGGTACGTAATTTCTAGTAAATCTGCTTGGAACAGTGAAGTTTAGCCGACTAACCAAGTCGGGACTATCAACTTCACCACGAATAAGGTTAAAAATAAAGACTGTTCCAAGCATCGTTCTACAGTTACCTAAGGAGGGTAAGTAAATTAACATTAATCTACTTGAATAAGGAGGTAATGTAAGGCTTGCGCCGCAAGGCAAAAAGTAAGAAGTTCTTTTGAACCGATTCAATGCGGTCCGAGGAAACTTCATATTGTGGACTCCAAACAGGTGATCCATACTCGAGGATCGGACGGACTAGAGAAATAAATAAGGTTTTGGTCATGTAAGGATCATCAAATTCCTTTGACCACCGCTTTATAGAACCAAGCACACCCCTGGCCTTATTGACAATAGAGGAAGTATGGTCTGAAAATTTTTAGGGTCCCGAAGAACACCAAGATCATCAACATGTGTTATTCTGTGCAAAGAGCACCCACTTAAAGTGTAAGTCGCGTGCATTGAGTTGGCACGACAAAAGGTCATAACTTTACAATAGAGCCATTTAAGTGTAATACGTTATCACAGCACCAGGTATGAAAGCAATCTAGATCGGATTGTAAGTCCAAATGGCGAGAAATGTCCTTATATTGCAAGCATAATTTTACATCATCAGCGTACATTAGTACACGCGAATGCTTTATTATTAAGGGAAGGTCGTTAATAAATAAGGTAAAAAGGAGCGGACATAGGTGGCTTCCTTGTGGGACACCGGATGTGACTCGGAGAATACAAGAAAGAGAATTTTTAAAGAGGACCCGTTGCGTCCTGCCATTCAGATAACTTAGAATCCAATTTAGAAGATCAACAGGGAAACCTAATAAATCAAGTTATTTAATAAAAGCTAATGATTAACAGTGTCGAATGCTTTACTAAAATCCGTATAGATGACATCTGTTTGAAGATTATTTTTGAAGCCCTGTAGTACGAAGGAGGTTAGCTCCAGAAGATTAGTAGTTGTTGATCTGCGTTTCATGAATCCATGCTGACATGGAGATATAATTGACTAACAGAGGTGCTGCAAGTGAGGAGTGATAACGTTTTCGAAAAGCTTAGGGATAGCAGATTCCTCTGTAAGTGCTTGCATCCGATTTGCTGTCTTTTTTATGGAGAGGGATCACAAAGGACTCCTTCCATATATGGGGGAACTGTGTAGATTCCAGAGATAAGTTAAACAGTTTCAGTAGAGGTTTGCACAAGGCTTCCGCACAGGAATTCCGTCGGGACCTGGCGAATAGACAGGTTTAACTCGCTGAAGATCATAAAGCAGTGAGCTTTCGTTAAAAGTGGGACAAAATATTAAATTCGACTTTGATACCGCGTAAGAGTAAGGCCGTTCGGAATGAAGTAACGTAGAATATGTGGTTTGAAAAAAACAAATAGATCGGCTAATGCCTGATCCGATGATACCGTAGTATTTTCAAAAAATAGCGAGGAAGGGTAAGTGGTTGTTTTGCGCTTAGTGTTAACGAAATTATAAAACTGTGTGGGATCCTGTGCGAACTGGAACTTACAACGGTTTAAATAATTCTTATAACACTGAGCATTAAGCACAGTAAGATTTAACCGAGCACTTACATATTTAGAAAATATAGATTGAGAACCGGTTTTTTTAATTTTTATATAAAGTCTGGACTTAAAATTTCTTAGATGTATCAACTTTTTATTAAACCATCGGAACACAAGAGTTGAAAAATGATTTAATTGCAGTATAAAAATTATTTATGGCATCGGCCATATAATGATGTTGCAAGAATATAGATCGATATAAAAAGATTTAGCCTCCGAAAAGTTTGCCTTACGAAAACAATGAATTCGTTTGGTTGACCTATCTGGCCTCTCATTTATTACGGTACCTGTGTCGATTGTCACCTTGAAAGTTGGATGGTATGGATCTTCTGGTTGACTAAGAGGTGCTACTCTAGTCAGAAACACACTTTCAGGACTTGTAACAAAGCATAGATCCAATAAACTTCCAAGAGAATTTCGAATATAATTAACTTGCTACAACGATAGGTCAAGCAAGCCGTCAATAAAGTCATGTTGTGATATAGGCAGAAAAATATTCGACTGTTCTTCTGTGGACCACTTAGTGCATGGTATATTAAAGTCACCCAGAACAACTAGTTTGTCCCTATCGGACAGTCTATTTGAAACGGATTGGATAGCGGACAAATGTTTTATATATTCAGAACACGGCGAAATGTACGGCGGAATGTACGAGCACGTAATATAAACATAGCTATCAGAAAATGACAGCTTTACGCATAAGAATTCTAAGTTACGGAACTCGTAAAAAAGTACAACCTCTGACGTGAGGGTAGACCTAACAGCAATTAGGACTCCACCTCCCCGCCTGGAGGGACGATCATGCCTGAATACTGAAAACTTCAGAGTTAAGTATCTCCGGTTTTAACCAAGTCTCTGTAAACACAATAATATGGGATTGAAAGGAAAGGATATCTGAATACAAATTACTTAGCTTACTACACAAGCCTCTTACATTTTGATAACAGATTGTGAGACTCGATTTTAGATAAAGAAGTAAATGTAGTAGAGGAGGATGGGGCAGTGATCTGGCCACGTGTGGGAAGTTTAATTCCCACGGGACCTTTTTTTAATCTTATCTTCGAACTCTTTCACAACCATACTATCCGGCCAAAAATCACCATGGACGAGAATAGCTCATTACGGACAGTTATCTTGAAAGATGAAAAGTTAACTTTTTCCACTTTCGGCTTTTGTTTTGTCTTGTATATAAGACAATACATCAGATAATGTTTGATCAGGGGAAAAAAAATTTGTTTCTTTAGTGGACCCACGGAGAGGGGTTTTGGCACTGCAGGTTGTATTTCTGAAGTGCCAACTTGTGCCGGTAGTCCGGACTCAATATTCCTTTGTGGTGGTAAACTATTCGGGACGGGTGGAATCACCGGTTGAGAAAACGGAATCTGTAGCAATCCCAGGCTGGACTCCCACCACAAAGGATTGCTCCGAATCTTTTTTAGTTGCCGATCTAAGCAACATCTGAGGGTTTGCTGCGATCGTCAACTGATAAGCTATGGAGTCCTGTTGATCAAGTGCCGGAGGTTGCGGGGCATTCCCCTTAGGCAGCCTACCACCAGCGGCTTTCTTGCGCTTTGAAGATTCTTCTAATAGCTTGAGGCTATTAGATTGTGAATCTAGCGCGGAAAGAAGATCATCAGCTCGACGAAAACTATCTCTAGCCACGCCAAAACTGCTGATCAGTTTTCAAGCCACCTTTAGCTTGGCGCATAATGAGTTTCATTTCATTCGCAACTCCTAGGCAAGTATCACAACAGTATTTTAGATTACGGCCTTTAGCTAGGTCATCACTTGTTCGGCCGTTAAAACCAGCGCACTTAGTGTGCACCATTCTATCACATAGCCAACGGGTCATTTTTGACTGCTCAGGCTTTATTACCTGACGGCATTTGTTATGGAAGCAGACAACATTGGTTTCCATATTTAATTGGATTTTGACCACTGTACCAAAAGACAAAATCAAAAAATGTACCGCAAGAGCGCAGTCTGCACTTTAGGATTTTGTGTGGGAGAGCGAGAGAGCGGGTACACCGTGCAGTTAAGTACAAAAACAACACCAAACAGCACTACGGACAACGCACGAAAGAGAGAGTAAAGAAAACGCAAAGACAGAAAGAGAACAGATTGAATTTATTTATTAAAATAATGCACAAATCACAAAAGATTCACTCGCGAAGCGAACGAAACATTAACTAGTACTGATTACGAAATTGAATTATTCAAGAATTTGTTAAATTCCACCGCTGGATTTGGCAAAACAAAAATAAATTCGGAGCGCAGAAAAAAAACTCGACCGTTCGCTTTGAAGCTAGAAGACGATATAAGTAACTTGTTAGAAGGAAGCGCTTATGACTGGTTTTGGCGGTACCACAATTCAATTCAGTGGAGCTATTTGCGAGCCGCCATGAGGGCACAATTTAAAGACGAGCTGACAGAGATAAACATTCGGTCAGCCATTGACCGACGCAAGCAAAGGGAGAACGAATCTTTTGACGAATTTTATGAGTCGATCGCTTTAGCCGATAAGCTTTCAATGCCCTTGTCAGAGTTGGCACTGTTGGACATATTGCGCGCAAACTTGCAGCCGAAAATTCAACATGACTTGCTTTACGAGAAAATTAGTAGCCCAGCACACCTTCGCCATTTACACGTGAGGTGTTTATGCAGAACTTAACGAAAAATAAACCAAACTTTCAAAGGCCTCAAGCTCCTGAGCCATGCCGATGGCGAAGAGCAGATTAGCGAGGATGAGAGAGTCTTGACGTAGCTGCAATTAATTTGGTATGCTGGAACTGGCGAAAAATTGTTCCTAGGCATCTAGGCATTGATTATACCCGTTACTCGTAGAGCAAAAGGGTATACTAGATTCGTTGAAAAGTATGTAACAGGCAGAAGGAAGCGTTTCCGACCATATAAAGTATATATATTCTTGATAAGGATCAATAGCCAAGTCGATCTGGCCATGTCCGTCTGTCCGTCCGTCTGTCCGTCTGTCTGTCCGTCTGTCTGTCCGTCTGTCTGTCCGTCTGTCTGTCCGTCCCTATGAACGTCGAGATCTCAGAAACTATAAAAGCTAGAAAGTTGAGAGTAAGCATACAGCCTCCAGAGACATAGACGCAGCGCAAGTTTGTCGATTCATGTTGCCACGCCCACTCTAACGCCCACAAACCGCCCAAAACTGCCACGCCTACACTTTTGAAAAATGTTTTGATATTTTTTCATTTTCTTATTAGTATTGTAAATTTCTATCGATCTGCAGAAAAACTTGTTGCCACGCCTACCCTAACGCCCACAAACCGGCAAAAACTGCCACGCCCACACTTTTGAAAAATGTTTTAATATTTTTACATTTTTGTATTACTCTTGTAAATTTTTATCGATTTGCCAAAAAACTTTTTGCCACGCCCACTCTAACGCCCAAAAACCGTCAAAAACTGTCAGTGATGAAGAGTCTCCTTCGCACTTCCACTAGCTGAGTAACGGGTATCAGATAGTCGGGGAACTCGACTATAGCGTTCTCTCTTGTTTTTGGACTGAATTTAAAATTTTGCCTTCCGGCTTGACATTCCAAGGCTTGGCGATATCCAGCCTAGCAGGTGAAGATAACAAGTCAGCTGATACTATCACGCAACGCGAGCTGACGGCGGATCAGCGTAATCAATTAGAAAAGGCTGTTCAATTATTTCCTTCATTTTTGGAAAAGGGTCTAGGGAAAACAAAATTGTTGCATCACGAAATAGATGTAGGAAGTGCAAAACTATCCAGTTTCATCGGCGATCGAAAAACTCATGTATGAGGAAATAGATCGCATGATCGGTTTTGGAGTCATCAGTCTAAGGTTATGCCTTTCGGCTTGACCAATGCTCCATCCACCATGTCAAAACTAATGGATCGTATAATTCCAGCCTACCTTACAAATGAGGTATTCCCTTATCTTGATAACCTTCTTATAATTTCCGGCACCTTCGAACGGCATACAAATGTTCTTCAAGAAATTGCTGAGGCCTTGGCTAAAGCGGGTCTCACTATTAATGTACAAAAAAGTAGGTTCTGTGTGCCTGATGTTCATTTTTTGGGTCATATTGTCGGCCATGGGATTATATCCATGGATGCCCTTAAAATTGAAGCCATCAAAGCGTATCGCTCTTTATGCTCTTTAAAAAAGAAAAAATCCTTTACTTGGTCTGAAATTTCCATAGCTTTTATGTCACGCAAGCTAAATGAATGCCAGTAAAACTATTCAGTAAAAGAAAAAGAGTGCTTGGCCGCTATTTTTTTTTTTAATTCCTTTGCTATTCCTTTCGGGAACATAGGGCTTCTACGAGAGCCTACTTCTCGTATTTGTTTCGGTAATCGTTCGGTAAGTTTTTCGACCGATCTGGTGATCGGCCAGATGCGGAATTCTGAGCATTACAAAATTTAGACCCTACGTAGAAGGTCATACTTTTACTGTGATAACGGACCACGCCTCTTTAAAATGGTTGATGTCGCAATCTGATTTGAGTAGTCGTTAAGCCAGATGGGCACTTAAACTACAAGGATAAAGCTTTACCATTCAGCATCGGAAGGGCGAAAGAAACGTAGTTCCAGACGCGCTGTCACGCACCTTTACGGAAGATTTGCCTGCAATAGAAAGCGAACACGCTGTTGATATTCGCTGTCCACATTTCCAATCAAAACAGTATCAAGAGCTGAGGGTAAAATTCATGCAAGCTCAAAAGCAGTTGCCTGACGTGAAAGTCGTGGATGATTGCATTTATAGGAAGACAGAGCATGCATCCGGGGAAAGGCTAGCAGACGATATGATATGGAAATTATGGCTGCCACAAGAACTGGTACCTGTTGTCCCGGAAAAGGCGCACGATAGCTCTTTAATACCTCGCACTGTGGAATTATTTTTGGCCAAATTTAGTTAACGAAGAAGAGTACGTAAATAATTGCGCAGTATGTAAAAGTATTAGGTATCCCAATTATGTTTTGAGACCCACTGTGGCTAAAACAGGTGAATTACAACGGTTTATCGATTACTTGGAGCCTTATATTCGTTCAAAATCAGGTCACGTGGGGACATTGGTGGTACTCGATCACTTTACAAAATTCCCATTCTTAAAGCCAGTGAAAAATTTTGCTGTTCCTTGCGATCCAGTTGGCATTCAGCTGTTAACAATACCCCATATCGCTTAGTTTTTGGTCAGCACATGATCACAGAAGGTTCAACATACAAGCTGTTGAGAGAATTGGACTTGTTAGAGGATCGAGCAGTTCAATTCAGTCGAGAGGATTCTGTGAATATTTTTAGAAAAGATGCAGTCAAAGCAATGAAGCAACAACAAAGTCGGAATGAGAAGTTGTATAACTTAACAAGCCGAGTCGTGTCATATACCGTTGGCAAGTTTGTAAAAGGGTTTAATGCCAAACTAGTACAAGCATTTGTGAAAGCTAGAATTAAAAGAAAGCTAGGTTCAACTTATTACGAGCTGGAAGGCCTTCCAGGAAAATTAGTTGGAAAATTCCACGAGAAAGATATCAAACCATGAGATAAATTAGCTCTCCAAGCTGGTATCACACATTGTGAGAGCATGTCTCCCAAGTGCGATTTTAGCGGTGGGGATTTGTAGGAAGGGCTTGTCGAGCTTATATACAAAAAAAAAAAACTATAAAAATACACTAGATATGGAAAACAAAAAATAAAAAGGAATTTCATTTGTATGGCTACTCCATCAATATAGGGTGTCGCCATCTATGGCGGGTGGATCTAGCTGCCAGTCGATTGTCAATATTGTCAACTTTCACGGACCTATATTTCCGATCTGGGCTAACCTTCTGAGCCCACGCATCCAGATCGTTCTTTTCCATTTTGGCCATCATCGAGAGCAGTTGTCTGGGAGTAGTTGGTTTTTTTTTGTCGTCGTGATTGAATTGCATTAGCAATGTGTTTCAAAATAACGACAAGCTAAATGCAAGCTATAAGTATGATAAAAAAAAAAAAAATTACAAATAAGATACTCAATACTCAACAAACACAAAAAAAAGACAAAAAAGAACGACACAGAAAAAAAGACCACGCGACAGAGAAGGAGCAGTCGAATTACTGGATGCCAGGCCTGAATGCAGGGTAAATATTTAATGACTCCTGTTAAAGAATTAGGGAGTGATTTTTGTTTTATTTTTTTCTTTGGCGATTTTTTCATATCGAAAAAAATCATAGCGTGCTACCTGGTGAGCAGTCTCATATGCAAAGATTAAGCAGAAAACAACGATGACGTCATAAAAGCAATACCTGTGCCGCCTGAAAAAACCAAAAAGTGATTAAATAAAGGAGACGAAACGAAAACATAGCTGCTAGCCAGTGCAGGCGATGCGACGTCGAGCTACCCTGTTCAATAAGCTCATACATTGCGACTAGTGCCATTCTCATCAGCGATATTTACTTATATCACCTGATAGTTCAATCAATGAGTTAATTAAGAAACCAATTCATTTACGTTTAAAATTATTCCCTCTTGTTATGGTATAGGAAACATGAAATAAAAAAAAAGGCAATCAAATGAACAGGTGAAAACTAAAATACAAAGTACAAAAAATAAAGAAAGAAATCGCTAAAAAAAAAACATATAATTCCGCAAGCTAAAATTAAATGAACATAGTAAAAACAATTCCTACATACTAATGTGATTGTATTACCAAAAATAATGAAAAAAAAATCCGACGACGATCTAACTTTGTAACCAAAAACAAGAACCTTTTTTCCCAGCCGATCGCAGCAGCCAAAGATCTTTCGCCGCCGGAATTGGATTTACTGTAAGTGCTCTATTATTGTTTTATTCTACCCTTTACTTAGTTATTTCGTCATCGGCAATACGCAATGAGATTTAAAAGCTGCAGTAATTGTTTTGCATTAAAATTAGTTTTGTTTTGATTACGCATTTCGTCTTTCGCATTGGAATTATGAATTTTAACATACATGAAAACAAAGAATATAACTGTATACGCGCCGAACGGGATTCAAAACACTAACACAGTTCCTCAAGTTCCACATATCGTTCATGATACTGACACACGAATCAGAAGAGATAGACTTCCTGGCCGGAGCTGATAGCATATTACGGTGTGGCGAACTGGAACTGGAAATAACAACAGCGGGCGACGAGGAGAGCGAGGGAAACCCTGGAGCCGTTCCGACAGGCGAGGAGAAGAATAAACCTACGGAGGAAGCAGTACAAACATTCCAGAAACACACAGGCAAGTATTTGAAGGAATGAAGGGTGTGAGTAAGATGGGCACTCGGGCTGCAGCCATTCCAATTTGAGGTCCAGTACAGAAAGGGAAAGTTAAACGCACTAACTGACGCGCTGTCCAGGACCCCCAAACTCCAGATAAAAACAATTGGGACGAAGAACTGGTGGGAACAGAAATACCTAGAGGTGAGAAATAACAAGAACAACGAGGAGTTTCGCATGGGAGTTTCGGATGGGAGACTCTACGAGCTAAACGTGAACCGAGGAGACCAACAACCTTGAAAGTTATGTGTAAAGGAGGAAGAAATACAACAGGTGCTCGCAGAAAACCATAACTTGGCAGAGGCAGGACATCTAGGAACCTTTAAGGCGATGAAAAGAGTGAAAGACCGATACTTCTGGCCACGATTAGCAAGAGACGTAAAAACGTTTGTAAAAGGATGCCAATGTTGTCAAAAATACAACATTTCGCAACAGAAAGGCGCAGGGAAAATGCTTACGAGGATTGCGAAAGCTCCCTTCGAGACCATTTGCGTAGACTTCGTGGGACCGCTACCACGAACCAAGCACGGAAACACTACTCTGGTAGTCATTGTAGACAAATTTTCGAAGTGGGTAGAATTGGAGCAATTCGGCAAGCAACTGCAGAGCCATTCTTACGCGTCTTTGGGGAACGGGTGATATCGAGGATTGGAGCGCCGTAAATTCTGACTCTGACAACGGGGTACAGTTCACAGGGCGTAAAACCAGAACGGCCCTGGAGAAGTGGGGTATCCAACAGCAGTTCACGGCGCCATACACACCACAAGAGAATCCAACAGAACGGACAAACAGAACGATGATCGAGCAGCTATCGGGAGAGGAACAAACCACATGGGACGAACAGGTGCCAAAACTCATAATGGCGTACAATAACTCGTATTCGGTAGGGAGCTTAGACCTCCAAATGCGCTATTTGATACAATAACGCGGGGTTCGGGAATGAGGGCAGAAAACGTAGAAGCGAGGTGGAGGAGACTAAAATATATACGAAGAGAGGCAACAGCGCACATGAAGAACACCGCAGTGCAGCAAAAACAACACTATAACTTGCGGAAAAGAGAGTGCAAACCGGCCGTAGGGGATTTTATCTAGGAGAACAAGCTCCGACACGATCCCAAGGATGCCGCAGCCCAACAACCGGGTGGCAACCATACAGCCATCGCAGCCGCCGAAACCACAAGCGCCACCGCGATCGGCTCCAATCCCACCGCCACCACGCCCAGACGCCGAGGATGCAGCACAGCCGGCCGAACCACGAGTGGAAGATATAGAGTCAGCAGAGTCAGCAAATGGAAGTGGAAATGGAATGAGTTCGGCCAGCGATCGGCGACAAGACCACTAGGAGGAGCTAGCAGAAACGGACCAACAGCCAAGGATCAGCGGTAAGGAGTTCAGAGACGGGTAAACGGCGTGGTATTGTAGTAGACCTGATCGGCCTCAAAAACTCTTCTCATAATTAGTAGACCTGACCGGCCTCTAAAACTCTTCGCATAATTAGTAGACCGGACCGGCCTCAAAAACTCTTCTCATAATTAGTAGACCTGACCGGCCTCTAAAACTGTTCTCATAATTAGTAGACCGGACCGGCCTCTAAAACTCTTCTCATAATTAGTAGACCTGACCGGCCTCTAAAACTGTTCTCATAATTAGTAGACCTGACCGGCCTCTAAAACTCTTCCCATAATTAGTAGAACTGACCGGCCTCTAAAACTCTTCTCATAATTAGTAGACCTGACCGGCCTCTAAAACTGTTCTCATTTATAGTAGATCTGACCGGCCTCTCAAACTATTCTCTTTTGTAGTTGATCTGACCGGCCTCTCAAACTATTTTCATTTGTAGTAGACCTGATCGGCCTCTCAAACTATTCTCCCTTGTAGTAGATCTGACCGGCCTTTCGAACTCTCCCCCTTAATTGGTAGACCCGAACGGTCTCTTCCCCGTTGTTTCCCGTTCACCGGCATTGGAGGAACTCGCGGTCGCGTGACCCGACGACTATTGAGCTGCCATCTCCGGAGTCAGCCGTCAATACGGTCCTAGGAACGCGACAGGACGACCGCGAGGCTACCGGCCGCCGGTCTTGCTACGAGGACAGCAGCTACCCTGAAACGACAGTGAACACCTTTCTTACTTACGAATAAAGACCCGATATCCAATTACGATGTAATTCTCCCGTCTTCTCCTCTGGGACCCGGGTCGGATTCTCTTCGAGCAACCCCACCTGAACCAAATTAAATATCTGAGACGAATCCTGGCCATCCAAAGCCCGAGTTCGTAAGAAGATGTCATGTCATGTCATGCTAAGGACATCCGTCAATGATGTAGCTTCAGATGGCTGTTGAGGCAATAAGATTTTTTTTTTTTAGATATATTTGCAAAGGTAAAAACGACGGAACTATTTTGTAGCGATTTTCAAAGAAATTTTGTTTATTTTATGCATGCATGCATATGTAGGTTGCGAAAGCGAGAAATGATATGATTGCATAGAAAAGCAGAACTACAAGCCAAAGTGTAGGTGCGAGAGTACTAGAGTGAAAAAGAGCGAGTGAGATTGGAGAGCTTAGATGCTCTCGCAGCTGATCCGAATAGACTAATTGTATCTCCAATTTTGGCAATAAATAAAGAAACAAATTTAGCAGCTGCTGGCGGCTGTGAGAATCGACATACTCCCCTCGTTGGAAGAGTGGCTTTCAACAACATCCTTAAGGGTTATCAGCAACAGCTTATTCAATCTTGTTGGTGTCCTCAGCACAGCAACTCTGGCGACTCAAACTTTTCCAGACAGCAGCTTAACGACTCTCGCTAAAGGCCACTTCAGGGGAGGACGACGACATTCGCAACTAACCCAGGCTTGGAAGTGAATTGATGGCTGCTGTGCGATTGTCCCCTAGCATCACAAAAACCATGAATCTTTAATTTAGAGCAAAACTACAATATTTATCTAGCCATTCTGAATCTTGCGCCAAAGAAAGGCTTTCGTCCCAGGACTACTTTTTCTTGCACAGCAGCTGAAGAAAAATCTTGGACTTTGTGATTACTGGGCCAACCAATCCAAAAGAATCGTTATCCCGAGCGACTGCAGATAAAACTGAACGTCGGCAAGGCCTTGATGTTGATTGAAGGGTTGAAAATGAGAACCAAAGCTGATCAGACACCGAAACCCAAGCGAGGCCTAGAGTTTTTGTAAAATCGCCTCCATCGTCAAACTTCAAAAGGGCCTCCTTATCATCGTCACTTCCTTAGTTTAAAATTGCCTCTGGAAAAAAAGAGCGGACCTCAGCTGCATTATGTTATGGTTTCTTTTTTGAAGCTGGTGCCAGATATCAAATCATCAACAAAAAAGTCACTGCGAAGAAGAAGTTTACGCCGATCCATCAAAAACGACGCGGAGCTGTCGACGCGGTGGTGCTGTCTTTTTTCATGACGCAATGATGATGTAAAAGATTCCGAAAGGGATTGGATTGTTCTGTCGGAACTTCTGACATATGTCCCATCTGCAAGTACTCTTCAATGAAAGCCTTGTATTGGGCCCTGACGGCTGGACGATGCTCTAGTTTTCTCTCAAGCGATAAGAATCTTTGCATAGCTTGCTGGTAGGACTCCCCCATCAGATTAAAACTTAACTTGGCTGGAAATCGAACAGAATATTCCCCAGCCGGTAAGCGAGCAAAGTGTTTAATGAAATCCCCTTCACTGTCAAGCTAATAGCCCGCACAATGGGCTCGGCACAACTCTCCTCCTCCACTCTCTACCCCGCAGAGGACCAACTTGCCCAACGCATAGCAGGTCGTAAAATAGACTGGCACCTATCAAGAAATCAACGCGCTGGAGGCGTTTGAACTCTGGATCCGCGAGCTTCAGGTTTTGGGGTATGTTCCAGTTACAAACGTCGATGTTAAAGTTGGGCTGTTGTTCGGTTATATTGGAAGCAATGACAGCAGTGATAGATGTCAAGTACTCGGAGGTTCGAGATCGCATTGTTAAGTTAGCTGACAAACCATCTGTCTTGAAACTATTCACCTATTCCAGTAACACAAGCGCACGACTTTGTTTTTCTAAGCTGCAGCAAGTTTACAATTAATATATATCAATATATATACAAAACAAAATATTAATATTAATATTTATATAAGTTAAAAAAACCGATTATTTATTTTTGATAAAAAAAGTTTTCTTTATTTGAGCGGTTAAAGACCTGTTACGTCGGTGTATTCGTGCCTGTGTCCTGGGAAAGGACTCAGGCCGAGGGAGGGACGGCGTAAGCTCGTCGATTTTGGGTCGTGTAATCTTGGTAAGCCCCTCACCTCCCCAACATAACGAGAATAGTAGTAGTGCCTGAAAAAGTTCCTACCGTTCGTCAGTCAACAGTCCTCACTGCCCCACAAGCTGTAGTTTGATTGTAAAACGATCGGGCAATGTTTCGGCCACGTTCCCTCCCCTTCATGCATCCGCATACCTGATGGATCGTCGCGGGCCGCGCAATACGATCCCCTTTTGTCAAGGTTGTCCGTCAAACGTTATGTCATCGTTGTTGACCTACTCCACTTCGCGCGTCAGCACCCCCTCTGGAAATGTTTACCTACTCATTTTGTTGTAGTTACAATAATAGCATTATTTTATTGAGTAACATATTGTTGGCTAGTGCCATGTAATACAAACAAGAATTAAGAGGCTAGCATACAAAATTATGATAAGTTGGCTACAACTGTTTTTAGCGAGGAGTATCGAATTCATCACCAAGCAAAGGTGCGCACGTCAACAAAAATTGTTGGCTATTCAAGACTACAAACGTCGCTCTGAGGGCTCTTGTTTTTGCATAACAAAAACGAGGCGGATACTCATCGCTGAAAAGTAATTTTTATAAATTTACAACAATATGGAACACAAAATATTTAACTCCTATTAATGAAATAAATTGCCTAGAAGTGGTTAACAATAAGATATTTTTTCTTTAAACCTGACACAAATATACTTATATTAACTAATGGTGTAAAAATAAAATGAGCACGGGAATATATGTATATATATGAATATAAAAAAACTTGGGAACATGGTTCCGTCAAACTTACCCCATTTTAATCCGGAGCGATAAGATCTCGACTCGTTGGATCCTGGGTGTTGCTATATATAGTGATGGAGTTATACATACATATACTTTCGTGCACCAATTAATTGTAACCGAAAAATAATAAGATATACACAAACACAAAATAAAAAAATACCCTAAGTGGATTATGCATATATATAAAAGTATGAATGAGCTGGGTTTCTGTTCTTTCTCAGGTTACTTGGAGCGAGCACTTGCTGTTGTTTGTTTTTTGCTGATGTTCACATTAACGGCCATGCACCGGTTCACTTATTCTTTTAATTGTTTTGCCGTTAGTATTTTTAATTAAGCACTTTGTGGGACACCGGATGCAATCCTGTCCAGGACATGGTGATGGTCCCTCCTCCGCTGTACGGATCTCATGTACATTTTTACGATCTTTAACAGGGCCAGGAAGATCAGTATAGCAGCGATGAATTCCAGGGTATGTTGTACTCCTTCTATTTCCTGTTTGTGGTCGACAACCTCCACGGTGTTTATCATATTTGCTGTGTTGTCGGAGGCCTTAGACTCCTTGCCGCCCATCCTGAGAGTTTCGTGGAACTATGGTCTTCCTTCAAAGTGTGTTCCTTGTTAGTCCTGTTATTTCCTTGAAAGGATGCTAGTGTCTTTGCTCCTTGACGTTTTTCTTCGAGACTGGAGTTATCCCTGAGTCTTCCCCTCGATGGACAGAAGGATAATTGCCCGGGTATTTGATGTACGGATGACTACCTCTGGGTATTGACTACGGATGTTTTCCCGGGTACCGACGGACTACGGGTGTTTACCCGGGTACTGACTCTCTCTCTGACTTTTCATCGGTGAGCCATGGTCTTTTTATACCGGAATAGAGCTTTTTTTCTGATGTATTGGTTCTATGCCAAGTGTTCCCACCTAGGAATCATATTTCTCACTTTCCCCTATTTTGGGGAGTCAATACCCCCTTCGGTGAAGTGTGCCCGGAACTGGTGTTGATTTTCTTTACTTTCTGCAATCTATTGCGGCCGCTGACCGGGTCATGGGAGACTCGTTTATTGTCGACTTACATTTTCTTTGTCGCAATCCAACTGAGTCAACGGGGTGATGGTACCCCTTCCCCTGCTTTTAGATTCCGGTTTTGAATCTTTAAAGTCTTACGATCTCCCGAAAAGGGTGTACGCAACAGGCTCGAAGTGATCGATGCGGTTACGCATGGAATGACTTCGCAAAAAGAAAGACCGTACGCCATTTTCTTGTATTTTTGTTGTTTCTTTTTCCTTTTTCTTTGTTTGTAGATGGTTCTCATTATGCGCCCATTAACGTGTGGCTTCGACCCACCACACACTGCTGACTGCACTAGCTGGGCTATTAGGAATACAAGTTTTTCCTTTCCTTTTTTTTTTTTTTTGGTTGTCATGAACACGAATATATTTAAAGACTTACAATTTTGGGCTCCGTTCATATCTTATGTAAATGAATCGAGAGCGATAATTTATATTTAGGATTTTTTTATCTAAGGCGACATGGTCTTTTTATACCGGCATAGAGCTTTTATTCTGATGTATTGGTTCTATGCCAAGTGTTCCCACCTAGGAATCATATTTCTCACTTTCCCCTATTTTGGGGAGTCAATACCCCCTTCGGTGAAGTGTGCCCGGAACTGGTGTTGATTTTCTTTACTTTCTGCAATCTATTGCGGCCGCTGACCGGGTCATGGGAGACTCGTTTATTGTCGACTTACATTTTCTTTGTCGCAATCCAACTGAGTCAACGGGGTGATGGTACCCCTTCCCCTGCTTTTAGATTCCGGTTTTGAATCTTTAAAGTCTTACGATCTCTCGAAAAGGGTGTACGCAACAGGCTCGAAGTGATCGATGCGGTTACGCATGGAATGCAGTGCAGTGCTCAAAAACATGTAATCTAAGTGCACACTACATGAGTCAGTCACTTGAGTGGGAGACCACAGATAAGGTCCTCGCCGCTCAAGATAGGCAGATGTACCGGAGCGTGGGACCTCGATAAGACGGGGACTATTTACTTAGGCCTTTGCGTAGGCCATTTACTTTAATATGCGATTCTCATGTCACCTATTTAAACCGAAGATAGTTCCAAATAAAATGAGTTTCTTACAAAAACTCAACGAGTAAAGTCTTCTCATTTGGGATCTTTACATTTCGTCAATCGAGCCTTAAATCGACTCTGCAGTTTCCCCCTATACGGTAAGGGACTCAGAGAAAGGCCAGCTCCTTCAAGCATTGCTAAGTTAATCTTGCAGCTAAAGGTAGCAAAAATAATTGACTCTTGTTTCCCCCTACCAAAGGTAAGGAACAGAGTATAAAAAATCATCTTTAAACATCGACGTCAACGGAGCCTTAAAGAAGAGAAGGAAGTCAAATTCAAAGGAGCCTCTACCAGCAACAACAGCAGCAACAGCAGTAGCAACAGCAGCAACAACGACGACATCAGCTAAGTCAAAACAAGAATTTTCTGTTTATACAAACACACACATATAACTATATATAAATACATATACAATACATACACACGTACTATATACCCTTCAGTACCAGTCCCTAAGGATTCCCTAAGGAATCCCTAGGGAGTCCCCATGACTCCTAGAGGAATCCTTGGGGAAGTCTCCATACAAATCTGCCGGGAATTTCCATACAACAGGCGTTCGTGGCGAGGAATTCGAAGTTCCCGAGGAAATCCTCTGGAATTCCTCAGGTATTCCTCGGGAATATCGAAAAATAAGCAAGGGGTTTTCCCGAGGAATTCCCCAGGAATTCCCGAGTAATTCCCGAGGATTTTCCCAAGGAATTCCTCGAGAATATCGAAAAATAAGCAAGGGGTTTTTTCCTTTTTTTCGTTTGCATTATTTTTAACACATGCCAGTGCGTGGGCCAAGGCCTTCTCTCCTGGCTGCTGGCCTTCTAATGTGCTTATGCTATCTGTAACGAAAAGTATTTTTATAATAATATTATTAGATTATAGCAAAATAACAAATATACATACCAATCAGAACGGAAAAGAATTTGGGATATGCTTTTAATGACTTTTTCCCGTTTAGGCCGCTTATGTTGTAGGCGCACAACAGCGTTTTTGACAATACGCCCTTTATTGCTTTTAAATTGTTGCTTTTTAAAATTTTTGTTATTGCTTCCATCTGAAAGAAAAAAATAAAAACACAGAATGAATTTTACGATCTCTTAGACCATATATATTTTACTTACGTACTTGGGACCCTGAGCTTATGGTCTGCTCTAAAGCCACCAGGTCTTCTTCCGATGTGACTGGGAACGCCACATCCACAGCCACATTCTTCGCCTTCCCCTTTACGAAAATCTCCAACAAGGCCGTCATCCTCGCCAGCTGCTTCGTGTTCTCCGCCAGCTGCTTCGTGTTCTCCGCCAGCTGCTTCGTGTTGGCCTCCAACGCCGTCTACAATGACCGAACCCTTTGGCTGATCTCGGCCAGTTTATAGTCGGGGGTTGCCGGGTTTCCATTACCAGATCATCCTCTATTAAATAGAAATTGTACTGATATAAAAATGACTGCAATAACATTTTAAATGGTTCACTTACCCTCAAGGGAGAAAACAAATTGGGTGAGTTTTTGGCTAGTTGTCGGCTCTTCAGACATCTTAAAAGAACTATAAAAAATGATATTGTATTTTATCTGTTTTTCTTGTTATACTTTAATTAAATACGTTTTTTTTTTTCGGTCATCGAACCGAGGCAGGTGAATCTTCTAAAGATACCTAAAACGCCGTCGTTTAAGGTATGCCCGATTCATATTGAACATGAGAGTACGCTATAGTCGAGTTCCCCGACTATCTGATACCCGTTACTCAGCTAGTGGAAGTGCGAAGGAGAGTCTACAGCACTGACAGTTTTTGGCGATTTGTGGGCGTTAAAGTGGGCGTGGCAAAAAGTTTTTTAGCAAATCGATAGAAATATAGAAGGCTAATACAAAAATGAAAAAATATCAAAACATTTTTCAAAAGTGTGGGCGTGGCAGATTTGTGAGGTTTGTCGGCGTTAGAGTGGGCGTGGCAAAAAGTTTTTTGGCAAATGGATAGAAATTTACAAGACTAATACAAAAATGGAAAAATGTCAAAACATTTTTTAAAAGTGTGGGCGCGGCAGTTTTGGGCGGTTTGTGGGCGTTAGAGTGGGCGTGGCAACATGAATCGACAAACTTGCGCTGCGTCTTTGCCTCTGGAGTCTGTATGCTGAATCTCACGCTTTTATAGTTCCTGAGATCTCGACGTTCATACGGACAGACGGACGGACGGACAGACGGACGGACAGACGGACATGGCCAGATCGACTAGGGTATTGATCCTGATCAAGAATATATATACTTTATATGGCTGCAAACGCTTCCTTCTGCCTGTTACATACTTTTCAACGAATCTAGTATACCCTTTTACTCTACGAGTAACGGGTATAATAATACGCCTACGGACTAAACACCTCCAAAATAAAATTTAAATAAAATTAACAAAGGGATAATGTAAACCCTACGAAAAATGTATAAATGGAACTAGCACTATTTTGCTCTTATATGGCATCGCTATCGCTTTCCTAACCATATTAGTAACCTTATGTCTTTCTAAATCGAGTGTCATATTCCCACTTGTTAAGCAAATACCTAGAGCTAAAGAGGATACAGGCGCATTATAAAAGCTAGGAATATTTAAAATTCTCCTACCTATAATAAAAATACCTTCTGCATCCTGTTCAAAATAATCTACTTCAATCGGGATGTGTTCTAGTACATAACAATAACTATCTGGCCTTTTATTCTTAAGCGTAGATCCCTTCAACTTCAAAACACTACCTTCCAACTTCACTGAATCATTATCTACTCTAATTCCACCATCCTCAACAATCTTCCTATAAATTTGTTGTAAGATTTGAGTCGGCTTTCGAACAAATCCGTTTGTAAATAGTTCTTGAAATCGTAAGAACAGCCTGAAACCGGATCTCCTATTTGCTTAATCGTCTCTTTTACATGAAGTAAACCGTGAACATTGTATGAAACACTACTTTCTCCATAAATAATTAGAAAATTGTTCACAAATGAATCCAACATTTGCTGGGCATTATTTATGTTCGACTCTCGTTGCAAGTGTGAGGAAAACAGTCTGTAAGCACAGTGCAGCAAAAGGAATGAGTAATACTGGTCATCATTAATTGTATCTTTAAGAGCTACAATACCAGTGTATAACAAAAATTGTCTAAACTCTGTGGCTTTCCAATGCGGCAATTCAGCCAATGTTCTTGGTTTTCGAGCAAACTCTTGCGGGACGCAGCTCTTCATCGATAGCAAACATTGGGATATTAGCTGTTTCCTTGGTTTGGAAACCCTACATTCTTGCTCTATTTTATTTTCCACAAATCTTTTTTCAAAATTTTCGCATGACACCCAAATCAATAAGGTGCATGCAATCTAAAGGGACTTGAGTTACCATTAGAACCCCAAGTTTTTCTAAAGCGGACTGAACAGTTTAATATTCTACTTAATGGTGGTTACGATATGTCCTTTGCCTAAAGTTTTCATCTGTAATTAATTCACCACGTTCAGTGCTAAATGTCAATACAGAATCTACTTTTCGTCCTACCTGGGTACATTTGCTGCAACCATGGCTAGACGTATGTCCAGGCGTGCCAGTAATAAATGCTCGAGCAGAAGCATCACAAACTATGGCTCTAATTTCCAAACCAATTTTTTTATTAGAGATTGTCAAACCATTTTTAATAATTTCGGAAGTTTCGGACACAAATTTGAATAAAAACTCTTCGCAATTAAATGGCGTATTATGTCCCATAAAAACTCCAATTGGCCGCCCCCATGGATATTATTTATTCTTAGAAGAATGGGCCATAACTGTGCTCTAGAACTCTTAAAAATTGGAAGTCCGTCAATGTTTATATCGATGATCAGTACGTCCGGCAATTGGGGAAACACTGATAGTTTATTTAATTGTTTTGCTAAACCGATATGTAAATAGGAGCCGCCCGCTACTTTACTTATATCGGGTTTATCAAAACAATTAAATTTATAAAAGGGCTTAATTTTTAACTTATGAGCATTTAAAATCTCAATAAGTTCTATGGCACATGTTCGTGTTGGCTTATGCTTTAAATACCAATTTTTTAACTGTGTATTTAAGTCAGAGCTATCACGAACATGTGAATCTAAGCTACCTACATCAAAACTACTAGCTCCTATCTCATCTTCCCCCATAAGTGGCTCCAAATATTCCCTATTTACTGTTGCGCTAGGCCCTGCTACTTCACCTATACCCGCTTTCGATTTGAATGGGCCTTCGACTTGGGCGTGGTATATTTTATAATGAATATAAAATTAACATAACAATTGCATTCCATAGTTTTTTTTCTGTGCACATTCTTTTAGCACTTCACATTTCTTGCGCTTAACATATTATGTACTTTTCGCAAAATCATGCACTTTGGAATGCAATTAGCTATGCTAACTTATCAACACGAATCACTTTACTTACCGGATTTATATTTTTGAATTGATTGAATTAATTGAATTTTTTCACAAACACGACGTGTCACTTTCACAATTAATTGCAAATGCAAAAGAAAAGGGGTGACGGAAAACGAAACCGAAAATTCTGACAGGCGCGTGCCAGGGTATTTCCGACCATAATGATCCCGTGTAATTAGAATTACATAAAGAAATTATTAAAAACGGACGCACTTGCGTTGTCTATAGCGACTGTTTAATTTCTTAAAAATCTTAAAATCCTTAAATCAACAAATATAAATTAAATATACACTTAAAACAATATAAATATTCCACCAATTGTTAGATCGGTATTTAGAAGCTATACATTGCGTTTTTTCTCGACTCTGATTTTGTCTCCTCTCATCTCTCACTCTCATTTTCGGTCACTGCTCCGAACTACTTCGAAAAAAAGCCAACAAATATGAACTGCGGGCAGAGGCAGAGCCACGACAGAATTCGGCTTGACTTTGGTGTTTGAAACTTTGCTAGAAAAAGCCTGTGAGATTTGTTTTTGTTTTTCGAACTCTGGCGAGGAAAAATACGGGAAAGGAATTTTGGTACTGAAGGGTATATTAAGAACTTACTATCAAATTAAGCCCATCTATATAAAAAAAAAAAATTTTTTCAAAATTATGTCAGAAAAGACTATTCAATTCCTTAAGAAGCAGTCCGAAATTATTTTGGAAATTAGAAAGTTGGAAGTAAAACCAACATTAACAGATGTAGAAATTCTAAATTTAAATGAGCTTCAAAAATGTTTCATTGCTAATCATAGCAATTTGTTGAAAATTAGAAAATTAGTTTTAGAAAAATGCCACCTAACAAGCTTATTAATAAAAAATGCTCATACGGAAACATTGCATGGAGGGATAAACCTTATGCGAAACTATATCCAAAGAAAGTATTGGATTTTCGGGTCGAAAAATTCGTTGAAAAAGTATTTAAGAGAATGTGTAAAGTGTGCAAGGTATAAACAAAATACAGCTCAGCAAATAATGGGTAACTTGCCAAAATATAGAGTGACGATGGCATTCCCGTTTCTTAATACTGGAATAGATTACGCAGGTCTTTATTATGTTAAATGTTCAAAAAATCGTGGCCAAAAAACATTTAAAGGATACGTTGCCGTATTCGTTTGCATGGCCACCAAAGCCATACACTTATAAATGGTAAGCGATCTAACTTCTGACGCATTTTTAGCAGCACTCAGAAGATTTATTGCTAGACGGGGAAAATGTTCCAATATCTATTCAGACAACGGAACAAATTTTGTAGGAGCTGCAAAAAAATTAGATCAAGAGTTATTTAATGCAATACAAGAAAATATAACGATTGCAGCGCAGCTTGAAAAGGACAGGATTGATTGGCATTTTATTCCCCCGGCAGGACCTCACTTCGGAGGTATTTGGGAAGCTGGGGTTAAGTCAATGAAATACCATTTAAAGCGTATAATCGGCGACACTATTTTGACTTACGAAGAAATGTCAACTCTTTTATGTCAAATAGAAGCATGCTTGAATTCAAGGCCATTATACACTATAGTTGTGAGATGGATCAAAAAGAGGTTTTAACACCAGGTCATTTTTTAATTGGAAGACCGCCTTTAGAAATAGTCGAACCAATGGAAGATGAAAAAAATCGGAAATTTGGATAGGTGGAGACTTATCCAAAAAATGAGGAAAGATTTCTTGGTTAAGTGGAAAAGTGAATATTTTCATACGCTCCAGCAAAGGAATAAATTGAAAAAGGAAATTTCTAAAATAGAAGAAGGGCAAATAGTTTTATTAAAGGATGAGAATTGTCATCCTGCAAGATGGCCTTTAGGAAAGGTGGAAAAGGTCCTTAAGGGGAATGATGATAAGGTCCGGGTGGCTAAAGTAAAGATGCAGGAAGGATATATCACTAGACCCATTACTAAAATTTGTCTCTTGGAAGGAATAAAGTCTGTTGACAAAAATGAGGCTGACCAGGAGCCAAAAAGGCGAACTAGAGCGACATTGGGAATGTTCAAGATCGGAATCATCATGGCAACGCTGTTGTTTGTGTTAAGCTGTCAAGTTTCTAGCGCATTACCTAAAGATTTAGCACCAAGATATTCTATAGACAAAATAAATAAAACCTCAGCAATATATCTAGACCCGCTGGGAGATGTTGAGATTGTGAGTACTTCTTGGAATTTGGTTATCTATTATAAAATGGATCCATATTTAAAAATGATAACAAAGGGTAATGCGCTTATACGAAATATGAGGAAAGTTTGCGAAAGACTTCATAGCTTTGAAGAGCATTGTAGTCTAGTTTTAGATAATATGCAAAGTCAGTTATCGGAACTTGAAGAGAACAATAAATTGTTTATGATGCAGTCTAGATCTAGAAGCAAGCGTGCTCCTTTCGAATTTATGGGTTCCTTGTATCATATTTTATTTGGTATAATGGATGAAGATGATAGAGAGCAATTAGAAGAAAATATGAAGAATTTGTTAGATAACCATAACAACCTTGATAAACTAATTCAAAAACAAACATCTGTGGTTGATTCAACTTCTAATCTATTAAAGAGAACAACAGAAGATGTTAACTCAAATTTTAGAAGTATGCAAATAAGAATTGAGAACATGACAGAAGTTCTTAAAGAAAATTATTATGTTTGTAAGGAATCAATAAAATTCTTTATGGTTACGAAACAGCTAGGCTCATTGATTGAAGAAGGCTAAAAAATTCAAGCAGGTATTAAAAGCCTGTTGATTGATATTAATCACGGTAGGCTAAATACAAATATTCTCAGGCCAAATCAGCTTAAAAAAGAAATTGCCAAAATTCAGCAGAGTCTTTCGGAGAACCTAGATATTCCAGGAATACGGTCGGGTACGGAACTTAAGGAGGTGTATACACTGTTAACAGCCAGGGGTTTATTCATCGACGATAAATTGATCATTAGTGCCTCTGTTTAGCAGGCATCCATCCAAATTGTTCAGGCTTATTCCGGTGCCAATTCGAAATGAAGATCGGATAATAATGGTGCATACAACGTCCGAATATTTAATTTATAATTTTGAGATAGACTTCTATCAAATAATGACGGAAGCCACCTTAAATCAATGTCAGAAATGGCAACTAAATAAGAGAATATGCAAAGGAAGTTGGCCCTGGAATTCTACCAATGATAATGCATGTGAGATTCAGCCTCTAAAGCCAAATAAAGCGGCGAACTGCATCTATAAAACAGTAGTCGACTCTAAAAGTTACTGGGTAGAGTTAGAAAAGAAAAGTAGTTGGTTGTTTAAGTTTCCTGTGAATTCAAAAGTCCGTCTGAAATGTACTGGCTCTCAAATTGAATTGTTTGATTTGCCTCAGTAAGAAGTTTTAAGCATTGCGCCGTTCATAAATGAACGTATATCAAATAAATACAGTCCACTACTGTTATAAATGCAACTAATATACAAATGTACATCTCAGCTTTGCTGGCCCTTTGGCAGAATGTTCACAAATGAACACGAATATATTTAAAGACTTACAATTTTGGGCTCCGTTCATATCTTATGTAAATGAATCGAGAGCGACAATTTATATTTAGGATTTTGTTATCTAAGGCGACATGGGTGCAGTGCTCAAAAACATGTAATCTAAGTGCACACTACATGAGTCAGTCACTTGAGATCGTTCCCCGCCTCCTAAAAAAGTCCCTTAGTGGGAGACCACAGATAAGGTCCTCGCCGCTCAAGATAGGCAGATGTGCCGGAGCGTCGGACCTCGATAAAGCGGGGACTATTTATTTAGGCCTTTGCGTAGGCCATTTACTTTAATATGCGATTCTCATGTCACCTATTTAAACTGAAGATAGTTCGAAATAAAATTAGTTTCTTACAAAAACTCAACGAGTAAAGTCTTATCATTTGGGATCTTTACATTATTAGTTTTATTTGTAATATGGCTTCTGACAAAAGCGGCAGGTGACCTCGTGGAATCGAGACGTGCATGGATTTTTGTTTCCGGGGTGTTGGCGGTAGAAATCGACTCCGTATCCACACGTATAGCAAATCATATCGTGCAAAGAGTTTTTGCACTCAGGCGCTGTTCTGTTGGACTCGCGGCTGTCTTCCGGTCTGCGTTGGAATTCTTCCACAAGGGCACCATCGGGAATACGTCCTTTTCTCTCTGAGCGTTGGATCTCATTTACATGTCTACCTAGCATCGGTTTCCCATGGTTTCTTAACCACCGATCCACTCTGAGCCCCTCCGTTTTAAGCTCTGCCAGTGACCATATTGGGGACGTCAACAGTAACCCACCCATTTGGGAGTTCAGGTTATCCTTCAAAAGTTCTACATATTCACCCTCGGCGATCTTGTGTTTTAACTTAAAGTGTAAGTTGTGCATGTCGGCGACATAATCGCTGAAGGACTCGTTATACCCTTGTTTCCTCTCCATTAATTCTTTGATCTTCATTAGGTCACTTCCAGTTGTAGAAAAAGCGCTTTTCCTTTCCCTGGTAAGCGAATAGTAATCAAAATCGTAATCCTCGGCTCGATCCTTCATGAGTTGCCAATACCACTTGCTGGCTGCACCGATCAGCAGACTATGAAATTCTCTGAACACTTGCTGACGGCTTATGCCATATAATTCTTGTAGTCTTTCCACACGGAATAAAAAACTTTCAACGGTCATACTGCGGCTTGTTCCGTCAAATTTCAAGTTCCATTTATCTAGCCGAACACACTTTTGTGCTGGTGATTGAAACGTTAGACTATGATCTAACTCGGGGTGCAGTTAGTGGCTGGTCTCTGCTCGGCTGGTCTCCGGTATCTGCTGTGGAGTGGCCGTTCGTCTGGGCTCCCTTGACCGATGCATTTGGCTGTTAAAACATTCTTGCGACACTTGTTCTGGTGTTGGGGTATCTTGATGTCTTAAAAAGCTATCTGTGGGGTTTCTGGGTAGTCCAGGTGGTGGGGCCATTCTTGGTTGTTCGGAAAAGGTTTGGGTGGCTTGTAACTCAGCCACTTTCTTCTTCAATGCGTTTACTTGAGCGATCATCTCCAATTCCGCATCTCTACTCTGCTTCACTAAATCCATTAGTTCTCTTTCCCGCCTATCGGCCATCTCCGAACGGTCTTCGGAACATTCATGGTACCTTGGCAACATGCTGGAGCGTCCTCTAGGCGGTCCTAGCGGTGAATCCATTCCTCCGGCTGCTTCATCCATCGCGCTTTCAATCTGTTCGGACAAGTGTCCTACCTCTTCCGGCTGGTTCTCGAAGTTTTGAAGACTCTCTTGATTTAGTGCCTCATATAGTCGGGGGTGTCTCCCGCACTTGCACTTCGTGGTGCACGACCCTCTTCTTGTGTTCGCGATCGGCTTACTCTCCCGGTAAAAACACTCTCTCCCGGGTTGAAACAACACTTTCTTTTTTGCCCCCCTCATTTACGTATTTGGATTGCTCTATTTGATACTTGTTTTTTTTTCTGTGTTCTGCTTGGTATACAGCTAAATATATTACACGATCTACCGTGAAAGTTTCTGACTACAACTGTTAATATAAGATAGGTAAGCTGGGGTGCTGTTACGCCATTAATAAGTCTCTCCTCCTCCTCAAATACCGTCCGGTATTTAAGCCCCAAAAAAAACTACCCGGAGATGTTGGTCGATGCCCTGACATGGCCAACATGCCTCCGTCTTCCACTGCTTAGGGAACTTTTACTAGGTTTCGTACGTGAACTGGCCCGCCTTTTCCTGTGGAGCTTTTACTATGGTTATGTACGTGGACTGGTCCTCCTTTTTCCTGGTGAGCTTTTACGATGGTTCCATATGTGAACTGGCCCACCTTTTCCTGGGGAGCTTTTACTATGGTTCCACATGTGAACTGTCCCATTTTTTCCAGGGGAGTTTTTACTTGGTTCCATATGTGAGCTGGCCCACCTTCTCACGGAGAGCTTTTACAATGGCTCCATATGCGAACTGGTCCACCTAAGACAGTGTATGTCCGAAAACCTCTCCCGCCAGTCGTCGGAAAATCAGGCTGTTTGACCGATATTTACGGACTCCACAACCTGCTGCTATTTGACCGTTACGTTCGGACTCCACAACAGTTTTCCTATTTCCCTGGCCACGAGCCTCACTGATTCCACGACTACAAACGTCGCTCTGAGGGCTCTTGTTTTTGCATAAATAAAACGAGGCGGATACTCATCGCTGAAAAGTAATTTTTATAAATTTAAAACAATATGGAACACAAAATATTTAACTCCTATTAATGAAATAAATTGCCTAGAAGAGGTTAACAATAAGATATTTTTTCTTTAAACCTGACACAAATATACTTATATTAACTAATGGTGTAAAAATAAAATGAGCACGGGAATGTATGTATATATATGAATATAAAAAAACTTGGGAACATGGTTCCGTCAAACTTACCCCATTTTAATCCGGAGCGATAAGATCTCGACTCGTTGGATCCTGAGTGTTGCTATATATATAGTGATGGAGTTATACATACATATACTTTCGTGCACCAATTAATTGTAACCGAAAAATAATAAGATATACACAAATACAAAATAAACAAGAGAGAACGTTATAGTCGAGTTCCCCGACTATCTGATACCCGTTACTCAGCTAGTGGAAGTGCGAAGGAGAGTCTTCAACACTGACAGTTTTTGGCGGTTTGTGGGCGTTAGAGTGGGCGTGGCAAAAAGTTTTTTGGCAAATCGATAGGAATTTACAAGACTAATACAAAAATGAAAGAATATCAAAACATTTTTTAAAAGTGTGGGCGTGGCAGTTTTGGGCGGTTTGTGGGCGTTATAGTGGGCGTGGCAACATGAATCGACAAACTTGCGCTGCGTCTATGTCTCTGGAGTCTGTATGCTTAGTCTTAACTTTCTACCTTTTGTAGTTCCTGAGATCTCGACGTTCATACGGACGGACAGACAGACGGACAGACAGACGGACAGACGGACGGACAGACGGACATGGCCAGATCGACTCGGCTATTGATCCTGATCAAGAATATATATACTTTATATGGTCGGAAACGCTTCCTTCTGCCTGTTACATACTTTTCAACGAATCTAGTATACCCTTTTACTCTACGAGTAACGGGTATAAAAAAATTCCCTAAGTGGATTATGCATATATATAAAAGTATGAATGAGCTGGGTTTCTGTTCTTTTGTAGCACGCTTTGGCTGCTATTCGGCTCTCAGGTTTCTTGGAGCGAGCACTTGCTGTTGTTTGTTTTTTGCTGATGTTCACATTAACGGCCATGTACCGGTTCACTTGTTCTTTTAATTGTTTTGCCGTTAGTATTTTTAATTAAGCACTTTGTGGGACACCGGATGCAATCCTGTCCAGGACATGGTGATGGTCCCTCCTCCGCTGTACGGATCTCATGTACATTTTTACGATCTTTAACAGGGCCAGGAAGATCAGTATAGCAGCGATGAATTCCAGGGTATGTTGTACTCCTTCTATTTCCTGTTTGTGGTCGACAACCTCCACGGTGTTTATCACATTTGCTGTGTTGTCGGAGGCCTTAGACTCATTGCCGCCCATCCTGAGAGTTTCGTGGAACTATGGTCTTCCTTAAAAGTGTGTTCCTTGTTAGTCCTGTTATTTCCTTGAAAGGATGCTAGTGTCTTTTCCAGTAGTATGACCTTCTTCTACTTTGAAAACAATCAGCCGTGATAAGCAGTAAAATGCCGAATAGGATTATGATCGTGCTTCTATTGAAGATGGTGTCAATCTTGAGCTTACGCAATAGCTTGATGTTGTTGACATGCAGGTTCTCCAATCTTTGTAGAGAAACTATTTTGATTCTCTCTGTCTCCTCCGGTGTTAATTATATGATGGCCTCGTCAATGTCACCTCGGTGTTGCTGTATTCCATATTGTTTATCTTTAGAGTCTCGTTGAAGAATTTTACCACATATGAGCCCATCAAATGCTTTATTTTATTGCTTCACCTCAGCGTGCCATTAAAGTTGTTAAGCATTAATATTCTATCGTCAACCGATCGATCTGCATTACCAAATCCGCACTGCGACTATTGTCCTATCAAAAGCCTAGGCATACATAATGTCTTACTTAGGTCCACGATTTTTTTATTACAAATCTTAATATTATTAAAAGTTTTTTATTTTTCCAAACATTTTGCAAGTTTTGTATTATTGTATTATTTCTTACAATTGGCTTGATTAAAATGTTTTCGTATTCCTTATTCTCTAAATTTGAAATTTTTTTACATATAAAAGTGTCGTTCTATTATGTAAGACTGAAGCGTCCGAAAAACTTAGCGTTTCGTCTATGGATAACGACGATAAATTCCCATTTTCAAAAATTTTGTTTACCTCGAGAACTTTATTTTCTCCTAATAGAAATTTATTTATTACGTTAATTTTCGTCCATTGAATGGCATACTTTATATTTATTATTTCTTCTTCGATGAGCCTAACTTGGTTTTGAAGATTAAGTGTTATCTCTTCCGAAAAGTGATAATTTTTTCTAATAAAATTAGTTATGGAATTAGTGCACTTGATTACTACCTGTTTATTATTGTTATCTATTATCTCGTTAACGTTGTTTTCTAAGGATGTAAAGTTCCATGCGGTGCCCAGTAAATTAATGGCTCTAACGGGTTTACTGTTATGGAAGAGGGAGTTAATGGTGTAGAAAGTGGGGAAAGTTTGATTCATTTCGTGGCTCAGGATATGGTAGTTGTCCGTAGTTTCTAGGCTATTTTCGATGTGTCCAGCTAATTTATTTAGTGTGTCTTCGATATTCTTCAGATCAATGACATGTATTAGTCTGGTTGTTGATGTTCTTATTTACCTATTCCCTTATGGATCGTTGCCGTTTGTACGTCCTTATAGTTCGTAATTTCTATGGTTGCTTTTGCTCCGGTCAGAGTCAGTATTCTGCAAAAAAAAGGTGTCATTTTTTAATTCGAAGCTTAGCTTTAAGATAAGGCCATAAAACTGCACTTTGGTGCATTATCTGGCGGAAACAAAAAGCACACCCAGCGTGGTTTACCTTTAGCTTTTTTTCTTAGAGCGATCTTTTCTATTCTGATCGTCAAAGCAAAAATACGTCTTTTGTTAAGAAAATTAGGAAAAGAAAATTTTTTTACATACCCGTGATTGGAAAAATTCCTAAACCAAAGTACAAAATCAAATTTTACCAGTTAATAGTTTAAAAGAAAACCCAAAGCCTTCGTCGCTCACGTAAGTGAAAATATGTTTAAACAAAACCTATGGAAAAGGCTAAATACAAACTTTTCAAAAAAAACAAGAGAGAACGCTATAGTCGAGTTCCCCGACTATCTGATACCCGTTACTCAGCTAGTGGAAGTGTGAAGAAGAGTCTTCAGCACTGACAGTTTTTGGCGGTTTGTGGGCGCTAGAGTGGGCGTGGCAAAAAGTTTTTTAGCAAATCGATAGAAATTTATAAGACTAATACAAAAATGAAAAAATATCAAAACATTTTTCAAAAGTTTGGGCGTAGCAGCTTTGGGCGGTTTGTGGGCGTTAGAGTGGGCGTGGCAAAAAGTTTTTTGGCAAATCGTTAGAAATTTATAAGACTAATACAAAAATGAAAAAAATATTAAAACATTTTTCAAAAGTGTGGGCGTGGCAGTTTTGGGCGGTTTGTGGGCGTTAGAGTGGGCGTGGCAACATGAATCGACAAACTTGCGCTGCGTCTATGTCTCAGGAGTCAGTATGCTTAATCTCAACTTTCTACCTTTTGTAGTTCCTAAGATCTCGACGTTCATACGGACAGACAGACGGACAGACGGACGGACGGACAGACGGACAGACGGACAGACGGACAGACGGACAGACGGACGGACAGACGGACATGGCCAGATCGACTCGGCTATTGATCCTGATCAAGAATATATATACTTTATATGGTCGGAAACGCTTCCTTCTGCCTGTTACATACTTTTCAACGAATCTAGTATACCCTTTTACTCTACGAGTAACGGGTATAAAAACTCTAGAGCCTTGGCAGTCTGTGGAGCAGCAGGTTGCAGCGAATATAGCTGTGCAACAATTTAACTCGACGCTGAAAATTGTTCTCCACTCCTACCTAAAAGTAGGCAATCAAGCCCATTCCGCGATTGTCCATCGAAACACCATTACACCTCTGGTCCATTGGAGCACCTTTACCTCTTTTGCCCATAGGAGCACCTTTTGCACCGATTGTTTGTAGGAGCACCTCGGTGCCACAAGAGCACCACTCTGCGCTGCTTGCCCATAGGAGCACCCTTGGCTGCAAGTGCCCGAGGGCTCATGTCAGCTGGGCAAAAGTGACCTAACCTGAAAGTGAAATTTTCTTCGGCTCACGTGGCGATGGCCACCTAGGCATTCGCGGGACCAGTCCAGCACTTATTAATCCATTCTTCTTAATTTAACTCAATTCAACAAAATCAAATGCGACGAGAAAAAGCAAACCAACAAAAAGAAAAATTTAATTAATCGAGCCGCGCCTTGATGTACCTGCATATGCAGAAGGGAATCTAAATCTAACGTATCATAGCAATGAGCTTTTAGGGCAAAGCAAGAGTAGTTAAATTTCAATATAAAACGAATAAATGTTAAATAATTTTTAGTTAGGGAAATTATGCTCAGCTCATGCTATGAAAAATGTTAATATGAAATCTTAAAATTGGCAGCAGAAACAAAACACCAAAAATTCAACTATTTCCCCTGAGCCTGAAGATCGATCTTTCGTCGATGGAATTTTAGCGCGGTGAGTTCGTTCCTTTTATGAACTAATTCTTTTTTCTTTATATTTTGTGCATGCATATTATTAAAAAAAAATTTTTTTTTTACATGAGCTGCAAAGCTAATCATTCCCTCCACAATTAATACAAACTACAAAAAATGAATACAATGAATTCCATTTACACAAGAAAGTAAAGTAGTATTATTAAAAAAAAAAAAAACCAATTGATAATGAAGCGTTCAGTTAGCCAAAATATGATAAATTAATTTAATCTTTAAACAAGCATTGAAATGAAATGCTCTTGCTCTATCGTTCCAATACTCGATATACTGTAGTGTATCTACCCTCAATATGTAGAGTAGAGTTAATATGTAAGTAAAGTATATACATTGTGACACTTTGTCACATAAATGATAATAAGCACAAATAATATCAAAAGACCACCAACACCTACATACACACTCCAGCTCTTGAAATACGATCTAACGCTTATACATAAGCCGATCGCGGAGCGTGAGAATGCTGAGCATGCACTTTGCAGCTCAAGTGGTCAAGCTATACACAAGCTATGTATGCCCTCTGCATACACATGTATATGTATACAATATAACAAACACATAGTCTTAAGCATACCATGTACGGGTAGCTGTACCCAAGAACAGCAATATGAATTCATTCAAATAAAGCGATTCAAACAGAGCAGATGCTATGAGCTCTGTCAATCAAATCAAACCAATTCTAAATTTCAACTAAAAGTTATCTGAATACCTATTCCAACTATCAAACATTACATGGCGACCGTGACTCGGTCTCGAGTCTGTCTCTGTGTCGTGTGTGTGTGGATAAGGATTTTATAAAAATTGTGAATTAAAATGTGCAATTAATACACAGAAACAAGTGTTCCATTAAAACAAATAACACACAAAACACACAGACATAGACGACAATTGATGGCAGACGAGCCACAATTGACCGAGGCGCAACCCGAGGTAGAAAGGGACCGGCCAACACTAAAGGAAGCGCTGGAACTAAACCCCACAGATGGACCACGCCCACTCACAATAGCTGAGTACCGGGCACGTCAAGAAAAGCGCCAACCAAGGAAACACAAACGCTCTGGACGTAGAGTAAAATTATTACAACAACGCCGACTGGTCAAGGAAATGACCCAGTTGGCTAAGGAGGAATCAGCCCGGCAACGCTACAAAGAGCGTTTGGAAATCATAGAAAAAGAACTTCGCCAAAGTGCGAAGACACGCAAACGGGCTGCTTAAATGCAAATGCCCCAATTTGCCATAGATTTAAACTAAACCCAAGCCGAGGCGGGAAACCGCTGCTTGAAAAAACTAACAACAAAACTGTCAGGCTATATACTAACAAATGTGGTTGGAGATTTTTTTTTATTCTAATGAAATGTAAACTTTGACTTGTGAGCCAACCACATTAAAACTATCAAATTTCCATGTCTCTGGCACTTGTATATATTTAATACAAGTTGCAAATATTTAAAGTAAATTCATTAAATTTCAATATTCACTATAAAAACTTTTCAAACTTTATTCCCAATAAATTGAGAGATTAAACAGATTTCATTTTTTCTTTATTGCAAATTAACATTTCCAAAATGGGTTCTACTGAATCAAAAGTAGATCACCCAACAGCCAACGTAATTAATGAAGTAAAAATAATTGATCACAAAGATGAATTACAAAATATATCCATCTTGTTAATGATTATGACTGTCATATCAATTTTGAGTTTGACCCTTAAGATTTACCAGGAACATAACAAACGACTTAAGAAAAGATATCAGAGCCGTGCAGATGGCCTAGACAAGATATAAACTGTACTTACGAAATAAAACAATATAGATATGATTTAGAAGACTTTACAGAATATAAACAACAGTATAGAATACCATTTTTATCAATAAAAAACACAATAGGTAGACATCCTTCTTGTCAAATACATTTATATGATTCCAAATTCCACTTTAGTAGACAAAATTGTTGCGAATATAAAAGAAACACCAAATGAGTGATTCACAGTGGGTACACCTGAAATGGCCCAAAATAGCAGCATCAATAAACCATAATAAAGCAGTATTTGACAAATCATATAAATGTGTAAACAAAGAAGTACCTATTAAAGTAGAGACTCTAGAAACACACATAAAGATAATAATAAAAGAATACAATAACATATGTAGAATAGTCACATCTATAGAAGATAGATTAACAGAAACACATAAGAAACATTGTCATAAAATACTAAGATCTCTCAATAAAAGATTGATCAATATTAGCATCAGACATAATCTAGATATTCAAATACCTGAAGATTTGCATTCATTGATTAATATAGATGAAAACAAATTACAAAACCTTGAGGAGTCTAAAGGTAATATCGACATTGAAATCGAAAGCGATATTGAGTCGTTACCAGAAGACATTGAAATAAAAAACAACGAAACCAAAATGCCAGACCAAATTGAGAAAGATAGAGAATATGTTCGACAATTGTCGACAACAATACCAGAATTCGATGGCAAAAAGTCATCATTGACACGCTTTATAACAGCGTTAAGAATAACAGATAGAACAAAGGGAACTCAGGAAGATCTAGCAGTAGAAATAATAAAATCAAAAATAATAGGACCAATTTTATACAAAGTAACAAATGAAACAACCATCAGAGGCATCATTGACATTCTTAATAGTAATGTAAAAGGTGAATCAGCCGAAGTTGTAAAAGCAAAGTTACTAAATATTAAACAGAAAGGGAAGACAGCTTCCCAATACACCACTGAAATTGACAATTTGCGAAAGGAATTAGAAACAATATATATTGACTTAGGCCTTTCAGCCGAAATTGCGGATAACTTCGCAACTAAAGAGTCAATACAAGCAATGACCAAAAATTGTGAATACGAAAAGCTACGAATAATACTCGAAGCTGGTAATTACAATACATTCAGTGATGCAGCAGGAAAATACATACACTGCTGCACTGAAATGACAGGCAGTCCCAGTAGCGTCCTATATTTCAACAATGGACAACAAAACTACAGGGGAAATAACAACTATCGCGGCCATTACCGAGGCCGAGGCCGAGGTTACCGCGGTGGTTACAATACCAATTACAACAACAGAGGTAACTTCAGAGGAAATTACAGAGGAAACAACCGAGGAAGGAATAATTCCAACCAAGGTAATAGACAAAATCAAAATAACAACAACAACCACAATGTCCGAGCAATCGAAGCTGCTAGTACATCACAAAATGCTACAGCTTCGGGAAACTAAATAAGTCGGTTCACACAATCAATCTTAATTTCAACATTTTTATACATGTGCATAATAATAATACGAATACAAAATTAACATTTTTAATAGATACAGGAGCAGATATTTCACTTATCAAAAACAGCTCAGATAATTTCCAAGACGTAGACCAAAATACAATAACAAACATTTTTGGAGTTGGAGAAGGTTCAACAACCTCTCTAGGTCTAGTAAACATAGAACTAGCAACAAATAATTACATAATTCCACATAATTTCCACATAGTTAATTCTAATTTCCCAATACCCACCGATGGAATCATCGGAATAGACTTTATAAAGAAATACAATTGCAAATTAGATTTTAATACAGAAGAAGACTGGTTAATTTTGCGACCAGACAATATCACCTGTCCAATAAACGTACCAATAACACATACAATAGGCAATAACTCAACGTTATTACCAGCCCGATCCGAAGTAGTCCGACTAATTAAATTAAATACATCCGATGAACAGATCCTCATTCCTAATCAAGAAATAGACACAGGCATCTTTATTGCAAATACAATAACGACTAGTAAAAACACAGTAATTCGTATAATAAACACAACCAAAACAAACCAAATAATAAATATTGATAAGATACAATTTGAAAGTCTTAACAAATATGAAATAGTAAAAACAATTGATAACGAAAGAAATGAACATATTTTACAAAAATTAAACAAAAATTTTCCACCATTGTTTAAAAAACAACTAAATAAATTATGCACAAATTACACAGACATATTCGGACTTGAAACCGAATCTATAAGTACCAATAATTTTTACAAACAAAAATTAAGATTGAAAGATGATGAACCGATATACATCAAAAATTATAGAACACCAGAATCACAGAAAGAAGAAATAAATAGACAAGTTAAAAAATTAATTGATGATAAAATAGTAGAACCAGCCGTATCTGAATACAACAGCCCATTGCTACTAGTACCGAAGAAATCATTACCAGGTTCCGCAACAAAACGATGGCGACTGGTAATCGATTATAGACAAATTAATAAAAAGCTCTTATCAGACAAATTTCCACTTCCAAGAATAGACGATATTCTTGATCAATTAGGACGAGCAAGATACTTCTCGTGCCTAGACTTAATGTCAGGATTCCATCAAATAGAACTAGATGAAAAATCAAGAAACGTAACGTCATTTTCAACGAGCAACGGCTCCTATCGCTTCACGCGATTACCCTATGGTTTAAAAATTGCGCCCAACTCATTCCAAAGAATGATGACAATGGCATTTTCTGGACTAGAACCTTCACAGGCATTCCTGTATATGGATGACTTAATAGTCATCGGTTGTTCCGAAAATCATATGATCAAAAATTTGACTAACGTCTTTGACCTATGTAGGAAAAATAACCTAAAACTACACCCAGACAAATGTTCATTCTTCATGCACGAAGTGACTTTTCTAGGTCATAAGTGTACTGATCGTGGTATTTTGCCAGATGATAAGAAATACGAAGTCATTGACAAATACCCCGTCCCTACGGACGCAGACAGCGCAAGAAGATTCATTGCATTTTGCAATTATTATAGACGTTTCATTAAAAATTTTTCTGGCTACTCTCGTCACATAACAAGGTTATGTAAAAAGAATGTAAAATTCGAATGGACTTCAGAATGCCAAAATGCATTCACATATCTCAAACAATCATTAATACAACCCACGTTATTACAATATCCAGATTTCAGCAAAGAATTTTGCATAATAACAGATGCAAGTAAACAAGCTTGCGGGGCAGTATTAACGCAAACATACGATGAGATACAACTACCAGTAGCATATGCCTCTCGCAGCTTCACTAAGGGAGAAAGTAACAAAAACACTACAGAGCAAGAATTAGCGGCAATACACTGGGCAATTAACTACTTCAGACCATATATATATGGCAAACATTTCGTTGTAAAAACAGATCATAGGCCTTTAACATACCTCTTCTCAATGAGAAATCCTACTTCCAAACTCACTAGAATGAGACTTGATTTAGAAGAATATGAGTTCACAGTAGAATATCTTAAAGGAAAGGATAATCATGTAGCCGATGCGTTATCAAGAATAACCATCGATGAATTAAAAAATATGCAAAAACAAGTCTTGAAAGTCACTACAAGACAACAGAGTAGACAAAACCACTGCGCAGTAAATGAAAAAGAACAAGAAATTTTGCCAAGGCAAATACTTGAAAATGCTTCTAAGCCCAACGTATATGAAGTCATCAATAATGACGATGTACGAAAAACAGTGACCTTGCATATAACTGACACATTATGTTTCTTAAAACATGGTAAGAAAATTATTGCAAGAATTGAGATTAGCGACCTATATACTAATGGAACTCTCGACTTAGGTCAGTTCTTCCACAGGCTTGAAAAAGAAGCCGGTATACTTGGTATCAGCCAACTCAAAATGGCACCGAGCGGAAAGATCTTTGAATTAATTTCAACTGAAACTTTCAAAAATATGGGCAATAAATTTTTAAAACAAATAAGAGTAGCGCTACTCAAGCCGGTGACCACAATATCTAATGATATTGAAAAAGAAGCAATACTGTCTACATTTCACAATGATCCTATTCAAGGAGGTCATACTGGCATTTCAAGAACGCTAGCGAAAATCAAAAGACATTACTATTGGAAAGGGATGACAAATTTCATATCTCAGTACATACGTAAGTGTCCAGAATGTCAGAAAGCAAAAACAACAAAGCACATAAAGACCCCTTTAACAACTACAGACACACCAACTAAAGCATTTGACAAAGTCATTATTGACACAGTTGGACCATTACCCAAATCAGACAATGGTCATGAATACATAATTACTTTAATATGTGATCTGACCAAATACCTTGTTGCTATCCCCATAGCAAACAAAAGTGCTAGTACAGTAGCCAAGGCTATATTAGAATCATTCATTCTCAAATACGGTCCGATGAAGACGTTCATCACCGATATGGGAACAGAATATAGAAACACAATCATGAACGAACTTTGTAAGTATTTGAAAATAAACAATCTTACATCAACAGCTCACCACCATCAAACACTTGGTACGGTAGAGAGAAGCCACAGAACACTAAATGAATATCTACGTTCATACATATCAGTCGATAAAACTGATTGGGACGTATGGCTTAACTATTTCGTATATTGTTTCAATACTACACCATCAATGGCACATAACTATTGTCCATATGAATTAGTATACAGTAAAACACCTAATTTACCTAAAGAATTAAGCATTAAAAGTAGCATAGACCCTATATACAACATAGATAATTACGCAATAGAATCTAGGTACAGATTAGAAATGGCATATAAAAGAGCCAGAATAATGTTAGAAAACCATAAACGTAAAAATAAGGAATACTACGATAGGAAAGTACTAGATAAGGAAATAATAATTAACGATAAAGTTCTTTTAAGAAATGAAACAGGACATAAACTAGACAATAGATATTTAGGACCATATATAGTAGTAGGAATAGAAGAACCGAACAATATAATAATAAAAGATGATAAAAACAAAACTCAAAAGGTTCATAAGGATAGATTAAAAACTTTTAACGAATAACGTAATTTTTCATTAAATAACAAAAATACGAAACATTTAAACTCTCAATTTTATTCAAAAGAAAACACAAATTATTCTTATCATCATCATGCAACCGATTGGTCTGATCAACCATATCAACAGAATATGGTAATGATGACAATAATATACAAAAATTAAAAATACAAAAAAATTTTTTCATGAATTTACGAATTTACAAAGAGACACAATATTTTTTTAATCTACACAATACATATAAATAAATAACAAATCAAAATACAATTTTATATACACAAAACAAAAAAAATTTTAAATGTATATTATAAAAAAAAAAAAAAAAACAACACAAAAACAAAAATAGCAAAAATATAAAATAATGAAAAAAAAAATAATTTTTTTTAAAAATGACTACATATATTACGTCATTTCTTTAAAAAGGGAGGTGTAGTGTATCTACCCTCAATATGTAGAGTAGAGTTAATATGTAAGTAAAGTATATACATTGTGACACTTTGTCACATAAATGATAATAAGCACAAATAATATCAAAAGACCACCAACACCTACATACACACTCCAGCTCTTGAAATACGATCTAACGCTTATACATAAGCCGATCGCGGAGCGTGAGAATGCTGAGCATGCACTTTGCAGCTCAAGTGGTCAAGCTATACACAAGCTATGTATGCCCTCTGCATACACATGTATATGTATACAATATAACAAACACATAGTCTTAAGCATACCATGTACGGGTAGCTGTACCCAAGAACAGCAATATGAATTCATTCAAATAAAGCGATTCAAACAGAGCAGATGCTATGAGCTCTGTCAATCAAATCAAACCAATTCTAAATTTCAACTAAAAGTTATCTGAATACCTATTCCAACTATCAAACATTACAATACTCTAAATTTAAACTTTTACAACTATACTTAATACACACTTAACATTTATAAAACACATAATTAAATCATTCGTCATAGAAATTAAGTAGTTTAAGCTACCCCCTCATTCAAAATTATTAATGGTTTTTTTAGTAGAGTTCCCTAGGCTTGTCCGATTTTCTTTTTTCGCAGATATTACCGTGATGGATGACGCCCGATGCTCCTCTGCGCCGTTCGAAATCTATGATGAGATGACGTTCTGCTAAGTTATTAGTTTGAACTCATGCTGATGATTCCGCGGTCGTAGGGGCAAAGGGGTCACCAGAGCCATGCTCTCAGGTGGGTGACCATAGGTAGGGTGGGCACTTGCGACCACAATAATACCCGTGGCTTCGCTTTCACCAATTTCTCTTGTCCGTTTGCCGATCTTCTATCATCTTCTTCTTCTATTACTACTTTTACTTTTAAATCCTTTTATAAGCTCTCTCGGTTCTCTTAACTAGCTTGTTTATGTCGCAGCGAGTTCATTCTGATCTTAGTTATGATAATTTAGTGTAGCTGGTATGAGATCTGTGCAAGCAAGACCTCCCCCCAAAGCTGACGAGCTAGAGCCGGAAAATTAAAACGTGCCCCGCCAGTACAGATCGTCCGTAAAACACATACCGTTGCACGTTACAGATCTTTGAGCATAAAAATTATTGAGGCTGAATTGAGAGCTTTTTCGTTGTCCATCACAACGTACTTGGGAACGCCGTAATAAAAGACAAGGTCTCTTAATGGGAGTCGAATGTCTTCCACCGCTTTAGATTTAATTATTCGAGCTTGAGGCAATTTGGAAAATTTGTCAATTGCAGTCAACACTAGCATCTTCTCGGTGGAGTCGATGTCGATTTGGATAATATGACCTGCGAAAGTCGGAAGCGGTGTCTGTTTTAATTCCGGGCTTGGCGGATGTCTGTCGTATTTTCCCTCTTTGCGAATTCTGTATTGCCCAACTGTCGTGTCTATCTTCCTCTTCATTTTTGGAAAATAAAATCCTTCGGACAGCTGAAGGTTATTTTCATGTGAACCCCTATGACCTCTATTATGAACTTTTAAGATATCCTCAACTTGGTCGGTCTAGTTTGTCAAATCTGTTGCCTTTGATTGTGTGAAACGAATTTTATACCTCTTAAAATGGACTGGGTATATTTCTTGAATTTTACCCATAATTGGTTCTGAGGTTTGTATGCCATTAATGACAGATTGGTTGAGATATGTCTTGAGTTTTATTAATTCGTCTTTGTCTTATTGTTCCCTGTGAATCTCGTGCCTATGGAAAGTAGGGAAGAGGATACTAAACTTGTAGTGGTCGGACTTCGAAGTAAAGAACAAAATTTGGTTTTTAAATACGTTAATGGCGACTTCCATGCTAGGAATTATATCATGAGTTGAACTCTCGGCACTATGCTGGGTTGAAGTTACTAAATTGATCTGGTTAGGGGGGGCTCGTGACAGTGCTACTGCGTTCGCTTTTCCAGGTATATATTCCCACTCGTACTCGTATTCTTCCAAAGTCGCCTTCCACCTTTTGATTCTTGCAATTCCAATTAGTTAAGGAATAGGTCAAGGGTTGGTGGTCGGTATAGATCTTGACCTTATACCTTGCTAGTTCCTAAGAATTTTCAATCCCCATGCTATGGCCAGCATTTCCTTCCCGTTGGCCGCATAGTTTCCTCCGTTCTTGTCAATGTCCTGGACAAGATGGATATGGATATGGATATGGATATGGATACGCTCCCAAAGCGTAATTGGAGGCATCGGTTGTTGATTGAAATACCTTCTTTTAGTTTTCTGAAAGCTTGCAAAGCTTCTTCATCAAGTTCTATTGCCTTGGATTGATTTTTGGACACACGTCCACCTTCCCCTCTTAAAAGTGAAGTCAGGGGCTTAGCCAGTCTAGCGTAGTCCCTTATGAACCGCCTGTAATATCCGGATAACCCAAGGAAATATCTTAATTCCTTCAAAGTTTTTGGGTTTACAAATTCGGCTATTGCTGTGATTTTAGCTGTATTGGCTTCAATTCCATTATCACAGATTATTCCACCCTGTATTTTAAAAACTCGCGCTTGTCCAGCTTGTTCAGAAACGGCTGTCTTCTCGATATCGCACGCTCTCAGCAGTATTTGGTGGAAACTACTTTTAAGATCGAGTACAAAAAACAGTTTATTGTTTCCGAGTTGCTGGAGTACTTCATTGATTTCAGGTATGGGGTATTTATCCGCAATAGTTACTTTATGCAACTTACGTACATCACGTTTATCTGGATAATGCAGAGTCAGACATCTGGATATGGAGGACCAATCCCACGGCACATTATAAGATTCTAGTACCGCGTCTGCTTGACCTATTACTTTATTTCTTATGGTATGCAGGATACCGAAATATTTGGGGCTGCCGCTAATTGCCTCGTAGGCCTTAAATACTCTCTCCACGACGCACAGTGGGCCAGGCTGCCCAGCTACCGGAACTTTAGTAATAACTCAAGTAAACAAAAACAGATTTGACTGAAAATTTATATTTTGGACTTTTGATAAATTTATTATATATTTCTCATCAGAAATTAATCAGAATCGGATGAATCTGATTTATTTAAATTGTTTTCGAAAGCCCAGCCACGGTTTTATCAAAATTGAATTTCTTACAACTAGTGTTAGAAGTTTTCGACATAGCCGTTATATACGGATCCGATGAAACAAGTAAGCCGTTCATAACATCCTCCATTGTATTACTCCTTTTGTCCTTACGGGAATCGTCTAGTCGACACTGCAACACTGTTGATGATGTCTGCTCCGTGTATTAAAACATTGTGCACAGATAGGCTGGAGCTTGCTGCCACCATTAATTCATCACATGTTTCCTTCACAAGATTAGACACTTTTCTGGCTTGAGCCTTGGTGCACAGGTCACCAAAATCCTTCTTGCGGCGACCCAGATCTGAATTTGATGGTACATTGTATATTAATAGTGGCTCATCTAGCAATTTCTGTTTTTTTCTCGAAATAAGTTATGTTGTAATGACATGATTTAAATTTTTCTGTAAGTCGGCTCATAAAACTAGTTAATTTTCTAGTAATACTTTCAGATTCCATTTCAGAAAGCTGGCGGTTCTTTAAAATTGTACCAAATACCAATTCTTTTAAAACGATAGCTCTCTTTGCGGGATCATTTTCGCTAAACCGTGCTTTTGGGATGACATTTCACCTAAAAAGTGCCACAGACTTTACATTTTGTCGAAGTTGGATATAATTCTGGACATATTAACGACCCAAAGACTCACACGACACATAATTGCTAAAATCAGCTTAAACAAGTATCAAGCATAATGCCATACCTGGTAAAATAACAAACTTCAAACACTTTTTTTTTACTAAACCTAAAAGTACGGGTCGCAAACACAATGTTTTATTTAGAACATACCTTTTCCTAAAGTTAACAGAAGTTGTTGAATCAATTTGCTTTACTTTGTTTCAATTAAAAGTTAATCAATAAACACGAAACTATACGCCAAATATTTGCAGACCACCTGCTGAAACATGTTCACTTTGAAAGCTCACAGCTGATGATGTAAACAAACAAAAACTCTTATACAAACTCTTATATGGTCAGACGGATATGCTCAGTTAAAAAAACCAAAAAAAATACTATATTTAAATATTAAAAAAAGTGACTTTTGTCCCGCTAGAAAAATCACTGTGCGACGGTTAAAGCTCTTAGCCTTCCGGAACAAACCCTAAATGCGGAACACTTAAAGAGCAAGTTCAAGCACCTAAAGCATTTACCGCTGGAAAGATATGACAGGGCCAGCCCCAGCTTTTAATAGGACTTAACAACTGTACCCTGGGGGATGGGATGGATGGAAGGGATGGCAATTTAGAGGACCCGATCGCCGAAAAGACTCGACTAGGCTGGACCATCAAAAGGTGACGGTACGAACACAGATGCTCCAAGATATCACGTGTTCCAGATATGTATGTACGTGCGAGGAGGAAAATAATAAGGAGATTCTGCGACTACTCAGACAGTGTATATGGTCTGAACCAGACACTGGTTATGGAGCAAAGTGTGTGACCTTATCCGACGACGACCTGCTGTCTATACGCCAATTAGAGGCGAATACGAAGCGAATAGAAGGGCGATTCAAGACAAGTTTGCTATGGAAGTATAAGGATAGTGACCTACCCAACAGCTTGCCCACAGCCCTTAAGCGCGCACACTGCCTGAATCAGAAGCTACTGCGTCAGCCGGATCTGGCCAATGAAATGCGATGACAACTGGACGAGTACGTTCGGAAAGGATACGCCAGAGTAATCACACCACCAAAAGCAGACACCATATTGGTACCTACCAATATTTCCGGAGGCCAACGTCAACAAGCTGGAAAAGCTTTGCATGTGGGATGCAGCTGTGTAATCTAACGGTGTCTTAGACCGGTTCAGCTGGCACACTTGGTACCCATACTACGCAGATTCAGAGAAAAGCGTATAGCAATTGGAGGAGATATTCCAGAAATGTTTCACCAGTTGAGAATAAGCGTTGAGGACCAAAATTATCAACGATTTGTTTTTTTATAGATCCTGACACGCAAACTCGGGAGAACAACGTCATGCAAGTAATGACCTTTGGAGCTAGCTGCTCCCCAAGCTGTGCGCAATTTGTAAAAAACAAAAATGCCAAAGAATTCGAGAAACAATATCCAAGAGCCGTAAAATGCAAACTGGAAAACCTACATAGTGGTTTGACGTGTTGACACAGAAGAAGACTTAAAAGCAGGATTCCAGATAAGCAAATGGGTTTCTATCTCCCGTAAGGTCCTGAAGGCACTGGGAGAGGAAAAATCTACAACGATACCACTGGATGATGGCGACGATAAGCGCACAGAGAAAGGTCTTGAAATGTGGTGAGATACAAATGTCGACATGATAAGATACCGAGTGAACATTCTGGACCGACTCAAGAACGGTGTTAAGCTAAATACGCTCGGACCAGAGGAAATACAAACAATTTTTTGCGTTTCGGGTAGCCGAAATCCCCGTGGTCACTAGTCTGGAAGACTGGCGCTGGGCTCCGACGTCCCAAAATGTGGCGGACGAAGCAACTAAGTGGACACGCGTACCAGACTTCACCGACAGAAGTCTGCGTGGACCGAAGTTCCTGTGGCAGGAACCCAAAGGCTGGCGGACGAAAACGGTCACCAAAAAAAACAAGGCTGATTCTGAGTTAAAAGCACAATTCGTTGGAGTCTGCGCTAGCAATGCAACCTTGAGTCGTATACAGCTGATTGACCCGCTTTTCCACCTGGATGAGGATCCTGCGGAGTATGGCTAGAGTGATCTGGAGCCTACGACGCTGAAAAAGAAAGGACCTAATCCAGATGGAAGCGGAAGATTTGATCACCCAAGAGGATCTTTTAATTGCGAAGAGGACTCTGTGGTCGGACGCACAGGCGGAGCACTACCAGGACGAAATAGCACTGATGCTCAAGGAACGACCTTTGACAAGGAAGAGCTCGCTGTACAAACTGGCTCCGTACATCAACGATAATGGCGTACTACAGATTCAGGATTGCGTTCAGATGGGCAGCGGTCATGACCGACTTGTACTACCTAGTGAAAGCCGGATTACGCAACTGATAATTGCGGAACTTCACAGAAAACTTCTGCACGCCAATCACGAAACTTTGATCAACAAGCTGCGACAGAGGTTTTGAGTATCCACGCTACGGCCGACAGTGGCTAGAGTACGTCGGGACTGCCAAATATGCAAAAATCGACAGGCAGCTCCTAGGCCACCACGGATGGCGGATAGCAATTCGCAACTTCATAGCCCGGCGCGGCAGTCCAGTTGGGCTTTGGAGCGACAAAGGAACTAATTTCCAAGTGGCTAGTGCCGAGCTACGAGACATCTTGAAGCGCTAGACAAGGACCAACTGAATAGGAAATTCAGCGGTCCATCCTCGGATGAACTTCTTCGTGGAGCACTCATGGCGGTAGAGATGATTGTCAACTCGCGGCCGCTGACCTACATTCCTTTGGAAAACGAGAATGAGGAGGCCCTCACGCCGAACCACTTCCTGCTTGGAAGCTCCAGTGGTAGTAAGCTGGCCGTGGGACCTACTACTAAAGGAATGCTGCTTAAACAAATGCTGCTGGATGGCATCGCAGCAGCTGGCAGACATGTTCTGAAGGCGGTGGCTCCTGGAATACTTGCCGGTCATTACGAAATGTGGCAAATGGTACCACAACAACAAACCGCGGCCGCTGACCTACATTCCTTTGGAAAACGAGAACGAGGAGGCCCTCACACCGAACCACTTCCTGCTTGGAAGCTCCAGTGGTAGTAAGCTGGCCGTGGGACCTACTACTAAAGGAATGCTGCTGGATGGCATCGCAGCAGCTGGCAGACATGTTCTGAAGGCGGTGGCTCCTGGAATACTTGCCGGTCATTACGAAATGTGGCAAATGGTACCACAACAACAAACCGCTTGAGGAGGGCGACATCGTGTACATTTGCGACCCAGACAACCCGAGATCCAGCTGGCCAAAAGGACGTATACTGGATATGAAGATTAGCGCCGATGGTCAAGTAAGGAGCGCTAACGTGAAGACTATCTATGGAGTATTCGTGAGACCAGCCACAAAGCTTGCAGATCTATCTATCGAGGCAAGGAGGGTAGAATCCAGCCGGAATATACCAGTGGGGGGGTGTTACGATAGATTCTAAGAACTAGTTCGGCAAAGCGTTTCTAACACTAGGGCAGCCCTATCGATAGAAAATTGATACCTCTGATCGATATCAGAGAACCCTGGAAAGGTAGGGGAGCGGTGAATCTAGCTTTCTTTTTGATTTGGCACGAGTAGTGAGCGGACTAAAAGTAAGAGGGTTGTAACACGATAATCATAACACGATCATAACTTAAATATTGTAACCCACAGAAAACTAAAGTGCTTGCCTAGAATTGCTCACATTTATAAAGATTATTGGAAACGACGTGAGCTTGAGTATTTTGGACAGCGCTGCAAGTTTTCAAACTCCCGCCACACATGAAATTCTAAAAAATATCTAAAAAATTTTGTGTTGAAAATTTGGGAAAAATTATATTTTTTTTATCTTTTATTTTTCTATACCCGTTACTCGTAGAGCAAAAGGGTATACTAGATTCGTTGAAAAGTATGTAACAGGGAGAAGGAAGCGTTTCCGACCATATAAAGTATATATATTTTTGATCAGGATCAATAGCCGAGTCGATCTGTCCATGTCCGTCTGTCCGTCCGTCTGTCCGTATGAACGTCGAGATCTCAGGAACTACAAAATCTAGAAAGTTGAGATTAAGCATACAGACTCCAGAGACATAGACGCAGCGCAAGTTTGTTGATTCATGTTGCCACGCCCACTCCAACGCCCACAAAGCGCCAAAAACTGTCAGGGCTAAAGACTCACCTTCGCACTTCAAATAGCTGAGTAACAGGTATCAGATAGTCGGGGAACTCGACTATAGCGTTCTCTTTTGTTTTATTCAAGATTCTTAATATTTTGTTTCTTGTCTTACATTAAAATGTTGATCTGCATGCTTCCCGGTGGTCCAGATTTACTCCTTTTTACTCGTTGGTTACTTGGGATCCGGCAGCACACACTTCATTGGAGGGCGAGCTTACAACTCAGAGCAGGATAAACTTCGATCTATTATTGCCAGGGTGGTAGTTTTGTTTTTTATGTTTCGCGTCGACCGGCAAATTTTTTGTGTAGCCGGGAGTCTGTCTCGGTCGCGAAAGGTTTTTATTTAAATTTTTTTTTCTTTGTAACCGTCACTGTGCAGAATTTTTTCAGCACTTAAATCGAACTTAGTTTTGTTGTACGCGCGTGACGGTCCCTGTTCGGGCGCCAGTTAAAAAAACAGATAATTTATTTAAAAAAAAAAAAGGTTTTCTTGATTTGAGCGGCCAAAGACCGTCCGTTTTATTTGATTAAAATTTTAAGACTATATTATTGTACCCTAATCTGGCCCTAAGAAAGCGTTGTCGCTGGCGTCGGTCGCGGCAAAGGCCTCGTTGCTGAAGAATCGCGGAAGTGTCACAGACGCTAGGTCAGCAATTTGGGCAAGTGCATTATTATTATTTGTGGAGCGGATGCTCGTGTGGTGGAGCGGACGCTCGTGTGGTCATGGCTCAGCGTTTTGGTCAGGTACATTGTACTTTACATGTAGTACATTTGTTTGCGCAATAGCGGGAATCATGTGACTTGAATTTAAGTTTTTCTAACTTATATCCGTCTTTTTTAATTTTTCAATTAATGGCCACAGTTTTTTTTGGTTTAACTTTTATTTTTTTGTTATTTTCTTTTTGCTTGTTCCCAAACGGAACAAAATCTTAGCCAAATCAAAAATTTAATTTTAAGTACAAAAAAAAAGAGGTTATTTTCTTTATTTTTTATACCATGCATGGATTTGTCTCTTTATTATTATTTTTTAGTATTACAAATCTTTAATCTATCCTCATGAACTTTTATGGTGCTTATTTTTACTGATTTTAATTATTATATTATCCCAATCATATACATCTATTACTGTAAAGGGACCTACATATACTAAAATTCTATTGCCCATTAATTTGAAATTATCAAATGAAACATGTTCAAAGATTTTTTCATGCGGTGCCAATTTAAGTTGAGTGAGATTATATACACCGGCCTGCGATTCAAGCCTTTGGAAAAACTGACCTAATCCTAGAATTCTATTAGTGTACAAGTCACCAACATTTATTCTTGCAATGATTTTATTACCTTGTTTGAAATAACGACTTCATATACGTTGGGCTTTGAAGCTATTTCAAGATTTTGCCTAAGAACAATTTCTTGTTCTTTATCTTTATCTGCGCAGATATTGTTTTGTCTACTTTGTTGCCTGGTAGTGACATTCAGGACTTGATTTTGTAAATCTTGTAGTTCTTTGATTGTTATTCTGGACACTGCGTCTGCCACGAAATTATCTTTACCCCTTAAATATTCAACGGTAAACTCGTATTCTTCTAGTTCTAGTCGCATTCCTGTCAGCTTTGAGCTTGAACTGACCATTGAAAATAAATAAGTTAAAGGCCTGTGATCTGATTTCACTGTAAAGTGTTTGCCATAAAAATATGGTCCAAAATGTACTATTGTACAATGAATTGCAGTTAGTTCCTCTTCCGCAACGCTTTTATTACTTTCTTTCTTTCTAAATGATCTTGATGCATAGGCTATGGGCAGTTGAACTCCATTGTGGTTTTGTGTCATCAGTAATTATGCAAAATTCTTTGCTGCAGTCTGGATATTGCAAAAAGGTAGGTTGCATGAGCTTTTATTAAATGTACTGGAATGCCTTTTCGCATTCACCGGTCCATTCAAAAGAAACTTTCTTTTTTTTACATAATCTCATTATGTGCCGTGAATAGTCGGCGAAATTTTTTATAAATCGTCTATAATAATTTTAAAATGCAACGAATCTTCAAGCGTCATCTATCCGCATCAAGGGGGACTGGGTAATTTTCAATGACATTATATTTTTTGACATCTGGAAGAATTCCTTTCTTTGTACATCTATGAGCGGGAGAGGTCACTTCGAGCATGAAGTTTCTGGTTATGAGTTCTGCAAAGATTGAAAACATAACATAACTTCTTAAACATATGCTTTTCAGAAGAAGCAATTACTATTAAATCATCCATGTACCGTAATGCTTGAGAGGGCTGGAGGCCTGAGAATGCTATAGTCATCATTCTCTGGAAAGAATTAGGCGAAATTTTTAAACCGAAAGGTAATCGCGTAAAGCGATACGATCCATTGTACGTTAAAAAACAATTTCATCAAATTTGACATTAAGTCAAGACATGAGAAATATTTAACTTGAAACTTTAAGTTGGAAAAATTGATAGTTGTTCTAATAAAATTTTTTCTCTATTCTCTGGAGTTGTCTGGGCAATTTCGCAGTTTGATAGAGACTCAAAGTGTAGATCATTTATATCTAGAACTTTATCTGTATTCGTTGTGTTTAAAAGTCGGGAAAACATATTTTCGGATGTTGCTACTGTAAGTCGGGAAAACATATTTTCGGATGTTGCTACTGTATTCGCAACGAAAATACCAGGTGGGATTTCCTGATTCGGAATTAATATATGATTTTCTGAGGTAATTAGAAATATGGAATTACTATCCGAAGAGTTTGCAATAGGCATCACAATTGGGAAATTTAAATTATTCGGTGTAATTACAAATTCATCTTGGACTTAACCAAATGAAAACTGGGTGGAATTATGTATCCTCCAGTTTGCAATTCTATAAAGGCTAGGCCATTGGAGTTGATAACGCCCTCTCCTATGCCTTGTTATTAATAGCATTGTCTTCGTCAATGTCTTCAAAAGTTTCTGAATTTTCCTTAAGAAGCGAAATCTCCGCTTCTGTATCAAACAAAAACGTAAGAATTTTTGTTTAGCCTGTGTTAGAGAACGAAATAAATCTGTTGAGAGTGAAATTAACGACTGCTCAGTTCTGAGCATCTAAGGGTTGATTGGATTTTTCCGAGTTGTTTTGAGCAGCTCGCACATTAATATTTCAGTTTTGGACACCACGATAGTTGCCCTTGCTACTATTCTGGTTTTGGCCTCGATTGTTTTGTCATTGGTTTTGGTACTGACCATTGTACTGATCATTGTGCCCATTGTTCTGATAATAATTATAGTTATTGTACCCATTATTGTATTGACCTCTACCTTGACGGGGATTACACCTGCCGCGACCATTTGTCGATTTTGGCCATTGATTTTTTTTTTTGTATTTGGAAATTTAACCCCACAAAGAGAATTTGAAGCAATTAAGTTTTCTGGACATTAATTAAAATTCAAAAGGTTACGCCGAAGGGCGGATAGACGTGTTTTTTTGTTGTATATAGATATTCATATCTAAATGTGAATTACAACTTTTAGGTAGCCCTACCTATTAAAATCTGTCCCGCAGCTAGAAACTGCTTGGCGTACTGTGAGGAGTTAAAAACTCCGCACAAATGCAGATGAAGTTTGCATAAGGAGGGCCTGCCGTTGCCAGCTACGCAACAAGTCAACGCGTAGTAACGGCACTGCCGAGGAGATCCTAAACCTGGAGAAGGAGAGTTTGTAGACTCTGGACATTAATTAAAATTCAAAAGGTTACGCCGAAGGGCGGATAGACGTGTTTTTTTGTTGTATATAGATATTCATATCTAAATGTGAATTACAACTTTTAGGTAGCCCTACCTATTAAAATCTGTCCTGCAGCTAGAAACTGCTTGGCGTACTGTGAGGAGTTAAAAACTCCGCACAAATGCAGATGAAGTTTGCATAAGGAGGGCCTGCCGTTGCCAGCTACGCAACAAGTCAACGCGTAGTAACGGCACTGCCGAAGAGATCCTAAACCTGGAGAAGGAGAGTTTGTAGACTCTGGACATTAATTAAAATTCAAAAGGTTACGCCGAAGGGCGGATAGACGTGTTTTTTTGTTGTATATAGATATTCATATCTAAATGTGAATTACAACTTTTAGGTAGCCCTACCTATTAAAATCTGTCCTGCAGCTAGAAACTGCTTGGCGTACTGTGAGGAGTTAAAAACTCCGCACAAATGCAGATGAAGTTTGCATAAGGAGGGCCTGCCGTTGCCAGCTACGCAACAAGTCAACGCGTAGTAACGGCACTGCCGAGGAGATCCTAAACCTGGAGAAGGAGAGTTTGTAGACTCTTAGCCTGGAGAAAGATAGTTTGGAGACTTTAAACCTGGAGGATGAGAGTTTGGAGAGACAGAAGGTTTGAAGGAGAGTAACGGTACAAGCTGGAATTTGGACCGGGCCAACGGTAAAACCGAGGACTTTGGATCCGGAGACTGGAGACTAGAGGGATAAACCGTTAAAGGAGGCCGAGCGCTGGAAGCAGGACAGTCAAGGAGAACGAGTATACAAGTCAACAACGTGCAGAAACGAAGTCAGCAGACGAGCTACCGCCGTGAGAGTCAGCAAGAAACAAGATCTCTACGTCAAGACGTTCGGAACAAGGAAAGTCTCCGAATTGAAAGGCAGATAGCTGAGGTCCAATACGACCAATCACGGGTAGTCCGGAAGCATTCAACAGACGAGGCGGTACCGAAGAGGGTCCCGAAGAGGCCACAGGAATTTTGGTGTAGACCCGGTCGACTGTGTTGGAGACTGCGTACGTGAACACGGCGATTGCCTGGTGTGTCCGTGCGATCCTAGCAGGCGTGGTACCGGCGCCACCAGTCAGAGCAGACGTGGGGTTGGAGTGTTGCTGTTCCACCAGGCGTTTGCCTTGGGGATCGCAGCCGTTAGCTGCCGTGAGTCCGCATACCACGACAAATCCTTAGCCCAAGTGACGGGCACTCAGCGTCACGGTCCGCGCCACTCAGGACGGCGAGAGCGGCAGAACGAGTCCGCTGAGCATACCACCCAGGTCCGTCCGCACCAGCAGGAGAGAAAAGGTAGGGTGGAACGTTCGTCTTTCTCTGGGCGACTTGCTACAGGGACTGCGTAACCGGAAGATCGCGCGGTGCGTCGGTAGGAACTGAACAGGCATCTGGCGGGACCGGCCGGGACAGAGCAAGGGACAGGAGGTTGCGGTTAGCGAGGCGTACGCCTTGAGAGCCCAGCACTTGTTCACCCTAGTAAGAGAACGGTGATGCTTCCCTAAGCCCACAGCCTTTCATCTCGCCACCAACCACGTGTGGCCGCGGCAGTACCAGGCGAGGGTCCAGCACTACGACGGGAGAGATGAGACGTCCGGATAATCATATCGCATTGTAAATCTAAGCAACAATAAATACCCAAGAAACGAAAACTGCAAGTGTTGTTACTGGTAACCGGGTGATCACGTTTTAATATAAATTTGGTGGGACGAACGCACAAAATCTACTGAGCTAGCTGCACGTATTCCGTAGCGAGCAGACCAATAAAATCAGTTCGTTACAGTACAATTAACAAAATTTGTTCTTAATTCTATACATTTTTTTTGTTTGTCAAATTTAAATTATACATTATATTGCAATGTGAAAAAAGGATTTTTTTGTTATATATATATATTATATATTTTCTTTTTAATTTACGTTGGGCGTTTTATAAAACGCCGTCGGTTATCTATGGTCTGGTCATCTGGATTACTGATGGGGGGGCCGGTGCAGGCGCACAGGCATCCGAATTACTGATGGGGGTTCCGGTGGAGGGTCACAGGCATCTGAATTACTGATGGGGGCCGCTGAAGGGTCACAGGCAACTGATTGTTGGGCCGGTGCAGGCGCACAGGCATCTAAATTCCTATTGGGGGCCGATGCAGGTTCACAGGCATCTGAATAACCCAGAGGCACTGGCATCACAATTACACTCTGGGATCGAGGATTTCTTCTTACAGATTTCGCACTGCACATTCAGATGTATAGTCCAACCGTCGCCATGTTTAGATAATTATTATTCAATTGGTTTAGAGTTTAATAAACTGTTCTTTATTATAAAAAAGTAAGTTGAAAGGCGTCTGCCTTATTCAGCCGTCATGCTTGGTCTGCTTTACATTTAAAGGTTTTCATATATCTTAACCTAATGCCGCGCAACTGCGCTGCCAGCGAGACCGGCAGAGGAGCGGCTTTGTTATATGCTTAGCTTATGTACTTGATCGTTGGGAGTAGCGATCGAGCGCAAGAATCGTATGCGCGCATATTCTCACGCATAATTATGCTGACACTGCACTTGACCACTTCACATACCATGTGTGTGGTCATATTACGCCCAGCCACTTATGCTTGGGACTTTTGGTTACGTAAACCAACTGCGTGTCACAGTGGCTACCGTGCGTAATCGATATGTACGTATGTTCTTAAAGCTCTGACAATACTAAATGAAGTGCCAGAATGTTACGATTTTTGGCAAGAAAGGCTTACCTACGCATTTAAGATGGACGATTAGCTCCCACCTGGCTGCCTGGCGCATAGCTTGCCATGACAAAATCCAGTCTCCAGAGTATCAAGACAAAATCTGTCTTTTCTCGGCTTGGACACCATCGATGTGTTATTGCTGCAATGCCAACTTAATTTCTATTTCATCCTCAATCACCTTTTCTTTTGCTGGAGACATGAGATTGTGTCGATCCTTTAAGACTCGAGCTGCTCACAATCACTGCATAGATCCACGATGGATACTCCTAGGCTAATATAAATTAAATTACTGGCAAATGTAATCGTCCGATAATGGAATAATCTTCGTCTTCACCTTGGCACCTAGTGCTTTTACGACCTCCCTACAGGACAAGCAGGAGAATTTAGCTCATGGCGGAAAAGCGTAGAGAGAATATTACAAATCTATTCATCAACAGATATTATGGGATTCTTAATGTTATCAGGAACAAAATTGTAGGCAACGCAGACTCAATCTTAAAGTCTTATAACACCCCACTTAACTGGACTGCCATTTCAAAATGCTTGACAGCACATTACGCGGATAAACGCGATGTGACAACTTTAGAATACCAAATGACCTCGCTGGTACAGGGTAATCAAACCACAACAGATTTCTATCAGCAAGTGCAAACCTCTACTAAAACTGCTTAACTTATCTCTAGAATCTACACAGTTCCCCCAAATATGGAAGGAATCCTTTGTGATCCCTCTCCATAAAAAAGGTAGCAAATCGGATGCAAGCAATTACAGAGGAATCTCCAAATTGTCTGCTATCCCTAAGCTTTTTGAAAACGTTATCACTCCTCATTTGCAGCACCTTTGTAGGTCAATTATTTCACCATGTCAGCATGGTTTCATGAAACGCAGATCAACAACTACTAACCTTCTGGAGCTAACCTCCTTCGTAGTACAGGGTTTCAAAAATAATCTTCAAACAGATGTCATTTATACGGATTTTAGTAAAGCATTCGACTCTGTTAATCATTCACTTTTAATAAAAAAACTTGATTTATTAGGTTTCCCTGTTGATCCCCTAAATTGGATTCTAAGTTATCTGAATGGCAGGACGCAACGGGTCCTCTTTAAAAATTCTCTTTCTTGTATTCTCCGAGTCACATCCGGCGTCCCACAAGGGAGCCACCTAGGTCCGCTCCTTTTTACCTTATTTATTAACGACCTTCCCTTAATAATAAATCATTCGCGTGTACTAATGTACGCTGATGATGTAAAATTATGCTTGCAATATAAGGACATTTCTCGCCATTTGGACTTACAATCCGATCTAGATTGCTTTCAAACATGGTGCCGTGATAACGTATTAAACTTAAATGGCTCTAAGTGTAAAGTTATGACCTTTTGTCGTGCCAACTCAATGCACGCAACTTACACTTTAAGTGGGTGCTCTTTGGACAGAATAACACATGTTGATGATCTTGGTGTTCTTCTGGACCCTAAACTTAAATTTTCAGACCATATTTCGTCTATTGTCAATAAGGCCAGGGGTGTGCTTGGTTTTATAAAACGGTGGTCAAAGGAATTTGATGATCCTTACATGACCAAAACCTTATTGATTTCTCTAGTCTGTCCGATCCTCGAGTATGGATCACCTGTTTGGAGTCCACAATATGAAGTTTACTCGGACCGCATTGAATCGGTTCAAAAGAACTTCTTACTTTTTGCCTTACGGCGCCTTAATTGGGATGCAAACCGTAGATTACCTCCTTATTCGAGTAGATTAATGTTAATTAACTTACCCTCCTTAGCTAACCGTAGAACGATGCTTGGAACAGTCTTTATTTTTAACCTTATTCGTGGTGAAGTGGATAGTCCCGACTTGGTTAGTCGGCTAAACTTCACTGTTCCAAGCAGATTTACTAGAAATTACGTACCTTTAATTTTAAATCATTGTAGATCTAACTATGAGTTGCATGATCCCTACAGAGTATTATGTTCTGACTATAATAGATTCTATCCTATTATCTCTAATTCTGACTCTCTGCCGTTTCTAAAGCGATCAATACTAACATTACATCATTAAGTTGGCTACACATTCGTGGAAGCGGACGTCTTTCGATAGCGCTGCGCGAAAATCTCGTGTTAACGTGGTTGTGCTGAACAGTGTTAGCGGCAAATCTGCAAAAACAAACGGTGGACTTGTGCCATAGTTCTGCGCGTAACCTAGGCGTGCTGAATGACCGCGTCTTGCAGGTGGTTAGCAAAATATATAAGTTTGCAATTCTTGCAGCTGATAAAACAGCTGACAGCGCTGCCAACTTATCTCGGTGGGCGATCATGAGCGAGTGGCGTTGCCACATCAACCGTAAGACCAGTGCTGAGGTGCGAACGTTGGGCGCGCAATTTCAAAATTAAATTCAAAATTTGATTTAATTTAATTTAAACAAATAAGTGCCACGCATAACAAGCTCGAAAAAATGAGCAGCGATCAAAAGAATGAGCGTAGAAGCTCCGTCAACCCAAGAAATGCTTGCTACTCCTATTTCTCAACTAGAGATATAGATCAAAATCAGAAGTCGACAAAGAGCAACTCGACTCTACTGACCGTCGACAGCAAGAGAGCCAGCTCTTGCTCACCCTCTCTGCTCACCCCAACTCCCGCATCATGGAGTTACCAATGCCAAACCCCATCACCGCCGGCTTCGCTGAATGAAGCTCCAACAACAAGCAGTGCTAAAATTTCTGCAGTAAACTCACCACCAATAATTAAACCAACTACCAATACTGCGAGTTCGGTCCCAAAGGCCGCACAACAAAATAAAATGGCAACAAAAACAGTTAGCCACGATAAGCAACAAGCGGGCCCGGCTATACAGACCGGTATGGACCGCTACATCCAGATTAAGCGCAAGCTTAGTCCACCCAACACGGTTGGCAATAAACCAAAGATTAATCGAACCAACAAAAGCACCGATCAAACGAGGAGCTCCAATGAAAACCGATTCTCCATCTTAGCAGAGGCGGACAACAACCAACCAGAGTTGGGGCAGGAGACCCAAAGGAAACCTAAGCCCCCACCTATTTACATAAGGGAAAAAAGTTCAAGCGCCCTGGTCAACAAAATTGTTGCGCTGGTCGGGGACGAGAATTTCCATGTTGTTCCGCTTATTAAAGGGAACATACACGAAACAAAGGTTCAAACGAAGTCCGAAGAACACTTCCGAGCTGTGTCTAAGTACCTGGAAGACACAAAAAAGAACTTTTACACCTATCAACTAAAAAGCAGCAAGGGACTGCAAGTTGTGCTAAAAGGTATAGAACCTGACGTCACCCCCTCCGAAATTCAGGAAGCCCTTAAGGCCAGGGGCTTCTGTGCCAAAAATGTTAGCAATATTGTTAACAGAAACAAAAAACCGCAACCACTTTTCAAGGTAGAGCTCGAACCAGATAGCAAAGCCTTAAAGAAAAACGAAGTGCACCCGATCTACAAGCTGCAGCTCTTACTGCATCGAAGAATCACCGTGGAAGAACCCCACAAACGCAACGGCCCTGTTCAATGCACAAACTGCCAAGAGTATGGACACACCAAGACATACTGCACACTTCGGACGGTCTGCGTAGTCTGCGGAGACTTCCATAACTCCGTAAACTGCCCCGCAAACAAAGAAGACCCCCAAATGAAAAAATGTGGCAACTGTGGAGGAAACCATACGGCAAACTACAGAGGCTGTGCGGTCTACAAGGAGCTGAAGAGTCGCATGCGACGAGCGACAGCTACGCACCAACAACATTTCGCCAAGGCAGCCAGATCATCTTTTGGGCAGCTAGATACAACCAAGGGAATCTCCTACGCCGAAGCACTAAGAACAGGCATGGAAAATCCGCCCCAGCCTCACTCAGAAAATGCTCAGCAGGTTCCAGTGCAGCCGCAAAGCAAATTGGAATCTATGATGTTCACCATGCAACAAAGTATGATGGAACTTATGTCATTCATGAAAACAACCATGCAAACCCTTGTTCAGAACCAGAACATGGTAATTCAGTTGCTTGTAGCACAACAGTCCAAATAATAAATGACTAACCTACGTATATCCATGTGGAATGCCAACGGTATTTCACGGCATAAACTTGAAATAACTCAATTCCTAAACGTAAATCACATCGACGCCATGCTGCTGGTTGAAACGCACCTCACAGGGAGATATAACTTCTATATAAGAGGCTATACCTTTTACCGCACAGATCATCCGGATGGCAAGGCCCACGGCGGAACGGGCATCTTAATCAGAGAACGCATCAAACACCACTTTCATCAAAGGTTTGCAACAAATTACCTGCAAGCCACGTCCATAAAAGTGATCTCAGGAAACGGCAACCTTTGCATTGCCGCTGTCTACTGCCCACCTCGATTTAATATCTCTGAAGGTCAATTCATGGACTTCTACAACACTCTGGGGGATCGCTTCATAGCCGCAGGAGACTACAACGCCAAACACACGCACTGGGGATCACGCCTCGTGACTCCCAAGGGAAGGCAACTGTATAATGCACTTATAAAGGTGAGCAATAAACTGGACTACGTTTCCCCTGGTAGCCCCACATATTGGCCTGCAGACCCAAAAAAGGTCCCTGATCTAATTGATTTCGCGGTGACAAAAAACATCCCACGCAATTTAATAAGCGCCATAGCACTACCGGATCTCTCATCTGACCACTCGCCTTTGTTGATAAGCCTTCTTCAAAGCCCAGAAATTGCGGACCACCCCCACATGCTGACGTCGCACAACACTAACTGGATGAAATACAGAAAGTATGTGAGTTCCCACATTGAGCTAACCCCCCAACTAAATATCGAAGCGGACATCGACTGCTCCACCGCCGCACTGGAAGAGGTACTCGTCACAGCAGCTAGGATCTCAACCCCAAAACGGAAGGATGCGGAATTTAAGAAGTTCAAAACCAACCGGCAAATTGAACAGCTGGTTCTGGAAAAGAGGCGTCTGCGACGAGCGTGGCAAACCAGCAGATCGCCATGTTCAAAGCAACGTCTTACTGAAGCCACCCGCAATCTAAACCGGGCCCTGAAGCAAGAAGCTGAAAATGAACAACTTAAATATATTGGAAAACTCTCGCCAACTAGCACAAAGCATCCCTTGTGGAGGGCTCACCCAAATCTAAGCTCTCCAACTCAAACCGTTACTCCTATAAGGAATTCTTCAGGGTGCTGGGCCCGCAGCGACAAAGATAGAGCCGAATCATTTGCCTTACATCTCAGAGGCGTATTCCAGCCGAACCCTGCAGCAAATGATTATGTTCCTCCGCAAATCCACCTCGAAACTGAATCCACGCCAACTACATTTCAGCCGACCGAGATCAAAAAAGTCATCAGGGAGCTAAAACCAAAAAAGGCTCCAGGCGGTGACCTAATAACTACAAAAATGATAATGGAACTTCCGTACTGTGCTATTAAGGTCATCTGCAAACTCTTCAATGGAATCATAAGTCTCGGCTACTATCCAAGGAAATGGAAAAAATCAATTATTATAATGATACCGAAGCCCGGAAAAGATCACACGATTCCGTCATCTTACAGACCAATAAGTTTATTATCATGCCTGTCCAAATTATTCGAAAAATGCCTTCTAACGCGCATAATACCATATATGGGGGCCCACAACATTATTCCAGCCCATCAATTTGGCTTCAGAGAAAAACACGGAACTATAGAGCAGGTAAACAGAATAACATCAGAAATTCGCACAGCCTTCGAACATAGGGAATATTGCAGCGCGATATTTCTCGACGTATCTCAAGCATTCGACCGTGTCTGGCTCAAAGGTCTCATGCATAAAATCAAAACACACCTGCCCGGGTACACCCATAAACTCCTTGAATCCTACCTCTACAATAGAGCCTTCGCAGTAAGATGCAATACAACAATTTCCGATAGCTACACTATCGAAGCTGGGGTCCCTCAAGGTAGCGCACTTGGGCCAACTCTATTCGTCCTTTACACAGCAGATATTCCCACGAGTGACCGACTAACAACATCCACCTTCGCCGACGACACTGCGATCCTTAGCCGCTCCAGATGCCCAGTCCGTGCAACAACCCAACTCGCCAACCATCTCGTGGTAGTCGAGAAGTGGCTATCTGACTGGCGTATTAAAATAAACGAACAAAAGTGTAAACACATAACGTTTACCCTTAACAGACAAACTTGCCCTCCGCTCTGTATGAATAGCACGCAGATCCCTCAAGTTAATGAAGTAACGTATCTCGGCATCCACCTCGACAGACGTCTAACATGGCATAGACATATCAAATGCAAGAAACTGCACCTAAAACTGAAAGCCAGCAGCCTCCACTGGATTATAAACTCACGATCGCCCTTGTGCCTGGACTACAAGGTCCTGCTCTACAACTCCACTCTTAAGCCAATCTGGACGTATGGCTCCCAGCTGTGGGGGAACGCGAGCAGAACCAACATAGACATCATTCAGCGAGCCCAATCAAAGATCCTGCGAACTATCACTGGGGCACCATGGTATATTCGTAACCAAAACATCCACAGGGACCTCGGCATTCCCGCAGTAAAAGATGAAATAGACAAGCAAAAAGCGTCGTACAATGAAAAACTATCGGTCCACCCAAATCCTCTAGCAAGGGTCTTGACTCGGGTCTCCAGCCGAACCCGCTTGCAACGTACAGACCTTCCAACCCAGCCATAACTTGTCAGGGCCACTGTCTCAGTCTACATGACTCCTAGTTAGGTTATAGTATAAGATTTGATACACTTATTGTTAGTCTCGTAAATGAGAAGATTCAATAAATAAAAGCAAAGCATTTAAAAAAAAAAAAAAAAAAAAAAAAATACTAACATACTTAACGAATTCTTAGATATTACTACTAGTATACATATATTTCCTCGTCCTTTACTGTCTTCTATATCGCGTCTATCTTCCCGCGATTCGAGCCGTACGATACACGGCAGCGCCCCTCGGTCGGTTGGGCGGGAGGTGTAGCCGTGGGACTCGCGCGTAAAAAAAAAAAAAAAAAAAGTTTATACCCACCTATCTCTCATCTTGAACAACTGTGGCCTGAACTGTGACTTGCCCAGACTGTTGGGAACTAAAGAACCCGCAGATCTCACGACAGCACTTCAGCTATGCGAGAAGTTGGAAAACCAAAGGTTTAGGACCAACTACGCTAATAATAGCCAAACCTATTCAAAAAGATTCGAAGGCCCTAGTAAAGAACCACCCCTACCGAGAAAACCCGCACAACAACTTTCAAACGTAGGTAGACAACCATTTATTCCGCACTTGGCTTATGTCCCGCAGACCAATAGAGCAACTCATTACGTACCACAACAACAATATGGGGGGCAGTACCAACAATATTCTGGCAACCTGCCAACGCAGCCACCAAGACCATAGGCTCCAAAGCCACTTCCTAAACCCGAGCCTATGGACATAGATAGGAGCATGCAGACAAGACAAGTAAATTACATGAACAGACCCAAATTCGGACAGCTGGAAAAAAGACCACCACCACAAGGACCGCACGGACTGCCAGACAAAAGACAGAGAAATTTTCACCTAGACACCGCTAGCGAACAACAACAAGGTACAGGGTACAACGACGAACCACCAGAAATTGACGAAGCAACACTCAATGAATACTATTCAGAAAACCCAGACTTCGAGCAAGAAACAGATGAAGCAGAATATACTGAATTACATTTTTTAGAGTAGAACCCTCTTTGTTACCATATTTCCAATCTAAAGCAGGTAATAGAGAGATGATTAAAATTCTGATAGACACCGGATCCAATAAAAACAAGAGAGAACGCTATAGTCGAGTTCCCCGACTATCTGATACCCGTTACTCAGATGGTGAAAGTTTGCAGGACACACAACACTCACAGTTTTTGCGGTTTGTGGGCGTTAAAGTGGGCGTGGCAAAAAGTTTTTTGGCAAATCTATAGAATTTTACAAGACTAATACAAAAATGAAAAAATATTAAAACATTTTTGAAAAGTGTGGGCGTGGCAGCTTTTGGCGGTTTGTGGGCGTTAGGGTGGGCGTGGCAATTATTTTTTTGGGAAACCGATAGAAATTAAGGAGACTAACACAAAAATGAAAAAATATCGAAACATTTTTCAAAAGTGTGGGCGTGGCAGTTTTGGGCGGTTTGTGGGCGTTAGAGTGGGCGTGGCAACATGAATCGACAAACTTGCGCTGCTTCTATATCTCTAGAGTCTGCATGCTGAATCTCAACTTTGTAGCTTTTGCAGTTCCTGAGATCTCGACGTTCATACGGACGGACAGACGGACGGACAGACGGACATGGCCAGTTCGACTCGGCTATTGATCCTGATCAAGAATATATATACTTTATGGTCGGAAACGCTTCCTTCTGCCTGTTACATACTTTTCAACGCATCTAGTATACCCTTTTACTCTACGAGTATCGGGTATAACTATATCCAACCTAGACTAGTAAAAAAACCAATTAAAAACAACCAACCCTTGTCGTTCTTTGACAAGTTCTTATAACGCACCACACAATCGCCAATCCCTTCGACCTAAAAGATACTTTTATAAAATTTTATATGTTACCATCCTTAAAGACCTTCGATGCCATTATCGCGATACACTGCGCGAAGTAAAAGCACAAATTAATATGCAAAAGGGGTATATTTCAATACAGAATAAAAAAAGTATTAAAATAAAGCAGAAAAGCTCACGCGAAGTCAACAAACTAGATGTCCAAATAGAACACGCTACAGAAACTCAAAAGAAACATTTAAGAACTATTTGCTCTAAATTTAAAAATCTTTTTGGAGACCCGGACGAAAAACTGACATACACGACAAGAGTAGAAGCTACTATAAGAAGTACAAACGAGAGCCCAATATATTCAAGACACTACCCGTACCCGGAGGCTCTCAGACCAGAAGTAGAAAAACAAATACAAGAGCTTCTGGATAATGGAGTAATTAGACCTTCACGGTCTCCATACAATTCTCCATTACGGATTGTACCGAAAAAAATGGACGCTTCAGGAGAAAAAAAGCACAGAATGGTAAATGATTTCAGAAAATTAAACGATTAAACAGATACCCCATACCAGACATCAATAACATACTTGCACAGCTAGGACAGAACAAACTTTTTTCAGTAATAGACCTTAAAAGCGGGTTCCACCAGATTCCACTTAGAGAATCTGATATCGAAAAAACGGCATTCTCAGTAAATCAGGGAAAATACGAATACACCATCAGGGAAAATCCCGAAAAAGTTAGAGCCATCGTCGAATTTCCCGAGCCGCAAACTCTTAAAGATCTTCGTTCCTTTTTAGGACTGAAAGGGTTTTACCGTCGCTTCATTAAAGATTATGCCAAACTTGCAAAGCCCCTAACAGCCCTTTTAAGAGGGGAAGAGGGCCGAGGCCGTATTTTAAAAAACGCCTCCAGCAGAACGCTAATCCAACTCGACGAAAACGCTAGGGAAGCATTCAATAAATTAAAACAGACTCTTGCCTCCGAAGAAGTCATGCTGGCTTATCCAGACTATAGTAAGGAATTTCAATTGACCACCGATGCTTCGGATTATGCCATAGGAGCCATTAGCCCAGGAAGACGAACCAATACTGTTCATTTCTAGAACCTTGAGTAAGGCGGAAGAAAGTTATGCACCAAATAAAAAAGAAATGCTGGCCATAATTTGGTCAATTTAAAGTCTTCGAAATTTTTTGTATGGCCCAACCAAAATAAAAATATTCACGGACCACGAATCTCTTACACATCCAACTAACCCAAAAAGCCGTAACGACCAAATGAAAATATGGAAAGCAATTTTAGAAGAATACAATCACGAACTTTTGCACAAACCTGGCAAGGCAAACGTGGTTGCCGATGCGTTGAGTAGACCTCCCTTGCAAACGCATGGAGAACTTAATGCAATTTCAAGAACCGTGCACAGTAGTTTCAGCTCTCCCGAAAAATTAATACCTATGGCAGAAGAACCAATAAATGTGTTCAAAAATCAAATACTGCTATCCTTGGGAGAAAAATCCTACAAATTCGAAATTGTTTTCCCTACATACCACAGACACACTATTAAAGAACCAACATTCAATTCTGAAAATTTGCTAAAAATTCTAAAAGAAAGACTAAACCCTTCCGTTATAAATGGAATCTATACCGACGAAGAAACCTTGGGCAAACTTCAAGAAGTGTGCCCACTCTTTAATAATTTCAAGACCAGATACTCTAATAAAATAGTTACAGACCTGACAGATGAAAATGACCAAGAAAATGCAATTTTACTAGAACATAAGAGAGCATACCGCAATAGCAACGAGAACAAACAGCAATTGTTAGAAAAAGTATACTTTCCACAAATGAGGGCTAAAATCATTAAAAATAACAAAAGAATGTCAGACTTGCAAGGAACAGAAATACGAAAGGCACCCGAATATGCCCGAGCTACAAAACACACCAATTCCACAATACCCAGGGCAAATTATCCACGTCGACTTTTACCTCACTTGTAAACAGGTAGTCCTAACAGCAATAGATAAGTTTTCCAAATTCGCACAGGCGAAAATAGTCAATTCACGTGCAACTCAAGACATTAAACAACCCCTGAAAGAAACTTTAATACATTGTGAGGAGTTAAAACTCCGCACAAATGCGGAGTTACGGCAGGAGGGCCTGCCGTTGCCAGTTACGCAACAAGGCAAAGCGTAGTAACGGTAGTGCGAAGCCCGGAGAAAGAGAGTTTGGAGACTCTGGGCTGGAGAAAGAGAGTTTGAAGACTTTAGAGGAAGAGAGTTTGGAGACTCGGGAAGTGGAGAGAGAGAGGATGGAGACTCCGGACCTGCTGAAAAGAGAGTTTGGAGAGTCAGCAGGCTCAAAGGCAATTAACGGGACAAATCGAACTTTGGACCGGGCCAACGGTAAAATCATGGACTTTGGATCCGGAGACTGGAGACCAAAGGGATAAACCGTTAGAGGAGGCCTATATAAACAGGCCGAGCGCTGGAAGCAGGACCGACAGTCAAGGAAAGCAAGTGTACGAGTCAACAACGTTAGAACGAAGTCAGCAGAGGAGCTACGACCGTGATAGTCACCAAGGAGCAAGATCGCTACGTCAAGACGTTCGGGACGAGAAGGTCTCCGAACTGAGACGCAGGTAGCTGAGGTCCAAACGACGAAGCACGAGTAGCCAGGAGGCAAACAACAGGAGAGGCCAGACCTAAGCGGGCACCCGAGGAAGCGGCAGGGATTGTGGTGTAGACCCGGTGGACTGTGTAGGAGATCGCGTGCTTGAACCAGGCGATAGCCTGGTGTGTCCGTGCAATCCAAGCAGGCGTGGTACCGGCGCCACCAGTCCGAACCAGACGCGTTGCTGTTCCACAGGCGTTTGCCTTGGGGAACACAGCCGTGAGCTTCCGTGAGTCTGCGTACGACAACAATTCCCAGCCCACGAGACGAGCGCCCAACAACGAAGGTCCGCGTCACCCAGGACGACGAAGGCGGTAAGACAGTGGAACCAGGCCGCCGAGCAGGACACCCAGGTCCGACCGCACCGGCAGAAGAGAAAAGGTAGGGTGGAACGTTCGTCTTTCACTGGGCGTCTTGCTACAGGGACTACGGCGTATCCGGGCGATAGCGCGGTGCGTCGGAAGGAACTGAGCAAGCGTCTGGCGGGACCAGCCGGGACCGGCCGGGACAGAGCAAGGGACAAGAGGTTGTGGCTAGCGAGGCGTATGCCTTTGAGAGCCCCACCAATTGTTCACCCTAGTCTGGGAACGGTGACGCTTCCCTAAGCCCTCGACCTTCCTTCTCGCGCGTCAGCGGCAATACCAGGCGAAGATCCGAGGCCACGACGAGAGAGCAGAGGCGTCCGGACAATTGAAATACATTGTAAACTGAGCTCAAATAAAGACCCGAGAACGAAACTGCGAGTGTTATTACTGGTAACCGGGTGATCACGTTATTCTATAAATTTGGTGGGACGAACGCACAAACTCTACTGAGCTAGCCGCACGTATTCCGTAGCGAGCCGAGCAAGTAAATCAGTTCGTTACATCTGGCGCCCAAATAACGTGATTATCCCGGCAGTAAACACAAATAAAGCAGTATGGGTAGAAGTTGGATCTACCGTCTCAAAAAGGAAGATTTCGCATATGTCGCACAGAGGTTGCGCATATCGCTGTTCGGAAAGACAGAGGACATGCGGAAAGCCCTAGCGGAGTACTACGCAGAGACAGAGAACGACCCAAAGCTCGCAGCAGTCTGGACAGAATTGGAGGCAGCATATCCAGACAGACCAGGTCCAAGCATAAAGCTTACGAACCCCGAGGGTGAAGACTTAATCGCAAGTCTAAACATGGAGGAGATGTTTCGAGAAGGGCAACGGAGAGAGACAAGCAGGGAAAGGAGGCCAAGTCCAGAAAGACCCAGGTCCAGCCCGCCAGACTACAAAGTAGCAAAGCAAGTAAGAGAGTGGTCTTTTCGCTTCGACGGAGAAGAAAAACCCCTCGAATTCCTGGAGCAGGTGGAATGGTCCGCAAACACATATGGTTTGGACCTGATTCCCCGAGCCATGCCGGAATTAATGCAGGAAAAGGCTCTGAAGTGGTACATAGCCAACAACAAGCACTGGAGGACTTGGGCCGAGTTCATAAACAGTTTCCAGACGTATTTCCTGCCCAGGGGATATTTCACGAAGCTCGCGGACAAGGCGAGACAAAGGAAACAAGGGTTCAGGGAGGCATTCAAGGACTACATGGTCGAGATGCAGACCCTGATAAGACCCCTTGGGTATGGGAAGAAAGAAACGCTGGAGCTCATCAAGGAGAACTGCACGCCAGACCTCCGAATAGCGTTGAGATCCTACCACGTGGACGACCTAGAGGCTCTCATGATCCTGGCAGATGAATACGAGGAACTGCACAGGGAACGGGAGGCATTTGCGGAAGAGCACAAATACAGCCGCAACAAAGCCCCGGCCGCAACACACGTCACGTGCAGAAGGTGTGAGGACTCAAGAGATCCAGGCACGCATACCCGGGAACAGTGGGCGCAATATACCCCGGTCCCGGCCAGGCGACAAAACACGACCCTATGGAGGCCGCCAGTCACCACACAGAGACACACTGGAACAACGTCAACCCATATTGCCAATCCACAGGAAGCGTGTCGCAGGTGCGGCGGACACGACCATTGGGCAAGAGGCTGCCGAAAACAGAGGCTGCTGTTCTGCTGGATGTGCGGGAAGATAGGAGTCCGAAGCACAGAATGCTGCCAGAGAGCGGGAAATGGCCAGCGATCCCAGACGCAGAGAGACGAGCCGGGGTCGCAAGATGCCGCCTCTCCAAACTAACCGGAAAACTAATCGAGGAGGAGCAGCAGTTGTCCGCAGTGGTAACGATCGGTGGGGACACGTAGAAGGCCACGATCGACACCGGGGCAACAGCAAGCTTCATAAGTGAAGAGCTGGCGGACGAGCTGGCTGCCCATGGAGCGATTACAAGGATACGACGGCAGGTTAGGTTGGCAGATGGAAGGTGTGGCGAAATCAACGCAAAGCTCGAAATAGGAGTGGAGTTCGGCAACAGGCGACTCGTCATGAGCCTGCTAATATTACCAGGGATAGTGGATGCGTTGGTGCTGGGGTGGAATTTCCTCACGCAAGTCGGGGCCGAGATCAAGTGCGCCGGTAATGAAATCCGAATACCGGCCAGAGGCAGACACAACGGGTGGCTCGAGGAGAAGTGGTCGGTCGCATTAGTCCAAAAGGACGGCGAAGAGGACGACGTGAACAAATTCCTGGAAACAGAGCTCGCAAAGTTTCAAGCCATGACCGGAACATCGAGTATAGCCGAGCACACGATAACCATGAAGGACGATAAACCAATTAAGCAGAGATACTACCCCAAGAATCCAAAGATTCAAGGGGAGATCAACGCGAAGGTGGACGAACTGCTGGAGATGGGGATGATAGAGCATTCAAGGAGCCCATACAGCTCACCCATAGTCATGGTGAAGAAGGAAACGGGAAAATGGAGACTAGCGTGGACTTCAGGCAGATAAACGCGAAATCCATAAAGGATGCCTACCCGATGCCACGGATAAACTACATCCTCGACCAACTAAGGGAGGCGCGGTTTATAAGCAGCCTGGACCTAAAGGATGGGTATTGGCAAATACCACTGGAAGAATCAAGCCGTGGTTTCACGGCCTTCACGGTCCCAGGGAAAGGGCTGTTCCAATGGAAGGTGATGCCATTTGGGTTACACTCCGCGTCGGCCACATTTCAACGGGCCCTGGATCAGGTGATTGGACCGGAAATGTCGCCGCATGCATTTGCGTATCAAGACGACATCATCGTGATTGGCCGCACCCTAGAGGAACACAAGAGAAACCTCAGGGAGGTATTCAGTCGCTTGAAGAAGGCGAACCTGAAAATAAACCCGGAAAAATGCCAGTTCTTCAAACAAGAACTTCTGTACTTAGGGCACCGCGTCACAAGCCAAGGGATAGGCACGGACCCTGGGCAGCGATAGCCCAGCTAGAACCACCGTCATCGCACTATGGGGCGAACGACCACTTTTTGTGGAATTAATTAATAACTCGAGAACGAAGCAACATATTTAAGTTCTGTTTTTTGATTTATGTTCATGATAAAAATAGTAATATAATTGAGGAAAAATGGGCGTGGTTTTGCCTTCAAGCAAAAAAAAACAAGACAAATTTTTTTTCAGTGTACAGAACAAAATTTTTTGATCTAAAAAATTTAAAATATAATCTTAAAATAATCCAATAAAGTAACAATTGGGGGTTGATTATCTTGTCTTTAACAAATATTGAAGTTTTTCTTCTTGCCTCACAGTTTTGTTTCTAAATATAGCATAAATATGTTTGTAAAACTTATGTTTCCCATAAAATCTAAAATTTACGGAACTAGAATTTTATTGTTATAAATATATTTATGTTTCACACCTATCGTTCATCGTCATCCTCGAATTAAAGCTTTAAAACAATTAAAAATGACGTTATTTTTTGCATTACTCGTCGTCTTTTTTTTCTATTTCTCAAACAATTTGCTGTTTTTCACTTTGAGGTTAGTCCCTTAAAAGTTAAATTTTGGAGAAAGTGTGCAAAAGTGTGCATTTATACTAATAGCATATACTAAGAATTGATAACTCTACAACATATAACAGGTTTTAGAGCCGGAGAGAGCCGGACTCACTTTGTTGCTCTATTTAAAAATTAGAATACACTACAAAAGTTGTGTTTTATTAGGGTTAGAACATACAGAAGATTATTGGGACACCACAATTAATTTCAACATTCGACGATCACAAACACATATTACAAACCACAAGGATTGGATTGCATGTTATAAATAACAATTTTTATAATTGTTTATGCACTTTTTGTCACTTCAAACTTGCAAGATTTTTCAGCGATTAACAAAAATGCGGTTATCGGTGTGGCAGCGCAAACGAAACAGCTGACTAAACAGCTGTTCACTGAACAGTGGCGCCCTCTTTTAAAATTTCAAGTACGTAACATGATAGATTAAAGTTTTTTGAATACATTTCAATTTCCAAAAATTTTTTTTAACGACTTTTAAAAAATGGGTTTATTCCACTTAAAGTGGTCGTTCGCCCCATAGTGCATCGGTCCGAGAACTGAGGCAATACCTTGGAGTCGCATCGTGGTACCGACGTTTCGTGCCTGACTTCGCGCGCATTGTAAGGCCACTCAACGACCTCCTCCGCAAGGGTACCAAGTGGACATGGTCACAGGACCACCAGCAAGCCTTCGAGGAGGTAAAAGCCAGATTGGTTACCGACCCAGTCTTGGCTTGCCCCGACTTCGGGAGAACGTTCATCCTGCAAACGGACGCCAGTGACTACGAGATTGGGGCAATCCTCACGCAGGACACAGAAGATGGCGAAAGGGTCATTTCATACTCCAGCCGGACCCTAAACGGAGCCGAGAAGAACTACTCGACAACGGAGAAGGAGTGCTTGGCAATTGTGTGGGCTATTCGGAAGCTAAGGCCGTACCTTGAGGGATACCACTTTAAGGTGGTGACGGATCATATGGCGCTGAAGTGGCTGAACAGCATAGAAAGCCCTTCGGGAAGGATTGCCAGATGGGCGTTGGAGCTGCAGCAGTACGACTTCGAGGTAGCATACAGGAAAGGCCAGTTGAACGTGGTAGCAGACGCATTGTCGAGGCAGCCACTGCCAGAGCCGGTCTCAGCAGAACCCGATATGCTGAGAAGAACGCAGGACAAGGGGGCCGAATCAGAGAGCAGCTGGATCAAGGAAATGCGAGAAAAACTAAAAGCACAGCCTCAAAAGTTCCCAGACTACGTGTGGGAGGGTAGCACCCTTTACAGGCAGATTCCGCATAGAGCAGGGAACGAAGATGTAGTGACCTGGAAGCTATGTGTTCCGCGGCAGCTGAGAGAAACTGTCTTGCGATTCCCCAGCAGCCGGTCATTTAGGCAGTCGGAAGACGATTGCACGGAAACGCTGAGAAGATGAGAGAGGTCTTCGAGATTGTGCGCAGGAACCTAGAGAGGGTGTCCCAGGACCAAGCAAGGCATTACAACCTACGGAGAAAACAGTGGAAGCCAAGCGTTGGTGAAGTGGGGTGGGCCAAGGAGCACCATTTGTCTAAAGAGGCTGAAGGGTTTGCGGCCAAACTAGCTCCGAAGTTCGATGGACCGTATCAAATTGTGGATTTCATATCGCCAGTGATATGTAAGATTCGCCACCGGATGAACAAAAAGGAACGCACGGTACATGTCAGCGATCTAAAACAGCAGGATCGGGAGGAGAATGGGGACAAGAACGTAGAGTCGGATCCGTCAGAAGGAAGCAGGGAAGGCATGCCGGAGAAGTCCACAACACCTGAGAACGGACGGGGCTCGGCAACCGTTCTAGCGTCAGGCAAAGGCGAGAGTCAACGGGAAAGACGGCGAGTCGGACAACCGTTTTAGCGTCAGGCCAAGGCGAGAGTCAACGGATGCAGACCACGAGCGGACCAGAATATTGCCTCAACAACCAAACCAGGGGATAATAAGTCCACTAACGACGGGAAGCGGAAGAACAACGGAACCTGAGAACGGACGAGGGTCGCCAACCGTTCTAGCGTCAGCCCAGGGCGAGAGTCAACGGGTGAAGACTGCGAGGCCAACAACCGTTCTAGCGTCAGGCCAAGGCGAGAGTCAACGAAGGCAAGCCACGAGCGAACCAGAGCACCAATGAACATTCCCGACGGAAGCGGGACAGAGGGGAAGAATGGAATAGAAGGATGGGCCCAGCTGGGTCAACAGCCTACCACCGGAAAGGGGGACCAGATCCGACTCTGGGAGAAGAAAAAAAAACCCCACGAAGGAAGAAACAGACTACGGGTCCAGGACTGAAAGACAAAGAGGCTAGGCAACCGGGCAATAAGCTCGTTGAATGTCCCGAAGAAAGAGGAGAGACGGTACGAGAATCAAGGAAACAGTACCGTAAGAACGAGCGTCTGGAGTCGGAGACCGACAAAGTCAGACTAAAGCCCGGGCCCGAAGCACCAACACCAGAGAGCAGATAGAAGGTGGGAAGAGATCGACGCCGACGTAGGCCGCCGTGGGACATAACGGTAAAGGTCTAAAAGGGAGTGGCGAAACCGAGGTGTAATGGAGAGCCGAGCGAAGGGCTCAAGTCACAAGAAGTTCGACAACTAAGATGAGCGCAACTACCGAAATGCACCATACAAGGAGGCTGGCCACTATGGGTCAGAGGGTCGAAGGACCCGTCGAGGGGCAAGGACGGTCGGGGGGTAGGCGTATGCCTAACCCTCGGCCCACCCAAGCTCCGAGGCGTGGTGCCGAGGACGAGCGGGGAGAGGACCCGGAGCCAGTAGTCACGTCGGACGAGAGCGAGCTGGAGTGGGAGGAGGACCCAAAGAAGGAGATGAGGACCTGGCGGCTGAAGAGGGCCAGGAGCGGAACCGATAACCGGATCCTTCCGGGGACCGCGCCTGTGTTCGAGGAGGCGAGGCGGAACCCTAGAGGAAGCGGGGGGACGTCAGCAGCTATGGCAAACGCCACCGTGAAGATGCGGAGACTGGAGGCCGACCGAGTGGTGGCCATGGGAGCCCCGCATCCGGAACGGATGGCAGCGAGGGAGGAGTACGAGGCCGCCAAGGCAACGCGCGTCCGCATGCAGCAGCGGGCAGCCATGGCGGCCATGCACGAAGTCCTGCAGAGGTCGAGGACCAAGAAGGAGGAGGAGAAAAGGTGGCTCCAGGAGCTCGAAAGGGCAGAGGAGGAGGGGTGCGCGGCATGGGAGCTGGTCGCCTGGCACGAGGAGGGAGAAGCCGGTGGCAAAGGAAGAGAGGTACCCGCCACTCCGCGGTACATACATTCGGAGGAAGTGATGAAGGAAGAGACCCCGGAGCCGTCCCCACCCCCGTCACCCATAGCGTCGGCGAGGATCCCACCTACGCCACGGCCACGGCACTGGCCACCCAGCCCCCCACCCAACCCGGTGCCGACCGCCCGTCCACCCACGGCTCCACCCACCCACCCCGAACCCCAGGACCCCGTGGAAAACAAGGACCCACCGACCCCACAAGCCAGGATGTCGCACCAAGTGCGGGAGTACACTGAAGGAGGCAGACGATGGCGGCAACAGATCGCCACGTGGACATGGCCGGTGCCCAAAGGAGAAGAGGCGCCGGTCCATGGCTGGAGAAGGAGAGCTGGAGAAGGGGCCATGGGTGTGGCCATCACCCAAGGACACCCCAAGGCCCGGATTCCAGCGTCAGTCATCCGCTCCAATGGTGGATGTCTTCGCATCCCGGCCGTCCTGGGTGCGGACGGCGTCTACATCAGAGGTCCAGCGGTGAGCTCCGATTCCGGAGGCGGAATGGCCCGCGGGAATCGTGGCTGAGCCGGTGATTCGGGACGCCAAGCGCCGAGGTAGCCGCCGGTGCGTGGTCCTG